>NW_009924486.1:4079-18652 GCF_000696875.1 Nestor notabilis | reverse complement strand
GAACCAAGTAGGTTTGTCATTGTGAGAAGGAGCTCTTTGTGCAGTTTCTTCTGTTGACAGTGTTGCCTTGAGCTTAAAATGCTTTCGAAACTGCAGGTTTAGATGAATGTCCCTTATCTCTGTGGCCTATAAATATTCAGTAAAACTGATTTTTACAGGTTCCTTCTGACCTCTCTTCTAAATAACTGCACAGAGAGAGGAGATAATGATTCACATAGCTCTATCTGATTGTTGTAGATATTAGCTTCCTAGATTATGTATTTCCTGTACAGTACATAGGAAAAGGCAACATGCTCCAAGGGAGATGATCAAGAGGCTAGATGTGTCCTGAAGAACACAACACATCAAGATTTTTTGTGCTGCTCTGTTTTACTGAATGTCTTTACTGATCTGTCCTGACAACTCACACCAATTCCAACCTTCTGTTAGCTGGGTGTGAAACAGGCAATAATATTAAATGATCATAAAATGGTTTGATTTGGAAAGGACCTGAAGATCATTTAGTTCCAAACCCCTTGTCATGGGCAGGGATGCCTCACAGTAGACCATGTCACCCAAGGCTCTGTCCAACCTGGCTTTGAACACTGCCAGGGATGGAGCATTTACCACTTCTTTGGGCAACCTGTTCCAGTGCCTCACCACCCTCACAGTAAAGAACTTCTTCCTTGTACCTAACCTGAACTTCCCCTGTTTAAGTTTTAACCTATTACCCTTTGTCCTATTGCTACAGTCCCTGATGAAGAGTCCCTCTCTGGCATCCTTGTAGGCCCCATCATGATAATGATAGCAAATGAAATATTACAATGGATACCCGGGGTAGTATCTGGGACTTCTTGTTATGTTTAGGAACTGTATTTTGCTGTTATATTGGTGTGCAGCAAAATTTCTTTTCTCCCATATGAAAGTCAGCAAGTCAGTTTATCCACCTGCTTTCACATGGAAATATGAATAGGAGTTGATTTATATGTTCATTATTCTGATCTTGTATTGAGGTATTATCTGCACATATTTTTACTTCCCTGAAAAACTCTCCTTGTTCTTCAACTTGCAAGCCATTTCAGTACTCTTAGTGATATACTGCAGCAAGATTTCTAGCATGAGGACAGAAATGAGGTAACGTCATTGAAATACGACTCAAAACAGTTCTTTCCCTTGGCTGAGCAGACAACTGCATGGCAGCTCACTTATAGTGATTTTGAAGTACGAAGTTGTCAGGCAAAAAATTTTAATATATCATTAATGACCTTGTAATTCCCATGTTTTTTCATTTTTCCTTCCACAAGTGAAGATCATCCTTGTCATGACAATTTTATTTATTTGTTTTTGTGCCCAGATGGTTTCATCAGAACTGGAGATAGACTAGGCTGCAGTGGTAGAACAGGTAAACCTTCTCCTGACAAAGATATCCCAGCACATGCATACATGGGACTGTCTTTCCTATGCATCGCCCAGTGAATATTTCAGGATATGAAAGTCTTCTTCCCCCCTTCCTCACATATCTTTGCTGATTCCATCATCCTTTATCCCACCTTCGTCTTTCAAACTCATCAGAATCCTCCTGTAGACTACTGTGTAGAAAAGCTGCACTATCTCAGTTAGTTATATCTGCATCACGCCTTGTTACAGGGACCACCATTCTCTCTTCCTTTAGCCACAGCTCTGACGTTCACAGCAGCTCCATGTATCCCAACAAAATAGCAGCATGTCTTCCACACTAATCTGTCTTCTTGCTGGGAATATCATAGCCAAAGTTTCAATTTTGCATTTTCAATACGTGGACATAACATGCCCAGAGGGATCACACAAAAAGTCTGCCAAGTCCACTACTGTACCTCTACCAGGGTCCCCATAGAGATGGCTAGGGACAGATGGTGAGGAGTGCCATGTGTATGGACCCTAGCCTGTACATGGATGCCGTATAGGAACAAGGCAAAGATACCTGATACCTTTTCCCCAAGCTGAAATGAAAGCAGCCACTTTCATTTCTGAGATCTCCTAATCTGGAAATGGTTTCAATTTGTTAAGGATTTCTCCACAGATTTCTCGTCCACGAGCTCATTCACTCTTCACTTAAACCTATATAAGTATGTGGCTGAAAGTGTAACAGCCACAGTCACAGAAATACATTGATGCTGAACCTCTGCATGAGGTTAAATTTAAACTTTCTATCACATACATGGACTGAGCAGTTGTTTAATGCACATGTCAGTATTTCAAAGTGAACAAGCAAGCAGATGCCAGAAACCATTAGCCAGAAACAGGCAATAGCTTAGGCTATGCTGCCCACCTCAGAAGCACCTGCAATTCAAATATCTTTTCTGAACCTGAAGCATTAACTGGGCATTTTCCTGAAGCACCATGGTGAGTGTGAGGGTTATTCAATACAATGGTACAGAAATCACCTTTCTTTTCTTTTTGAAGTAGATTTACTTCAGAACTTTTAAGCTTATTTGCTTTGAGATTTCAAAAACTTGTTCACAGTCTCTTCAGTTTTTCAAAAATCAGATAGTAATATTAACACAAACTGTGTTTTCTGAAATACTACACCACAAAAAGCCCCAAATGTATTAGGCTCTACTATTTATCATAGCACTGGACTGTGTCCAGCCATCCTTTCTTAATGACGTGTCTCTTTCTTTTCCCATTTGTTAGCCTGTCCTTTTTTTATCAGTCATTGTCCAGGATAACTTTCTGGCTGTTAAAAGCATGAGTCTCCCATTTCAATGAATCTTCTATGTAACTTTCTTGCATTCCTCTTCCAGGTAGTATTTTTTTAGATCACATTATCAATCAGTGTTTACTAAATGTTTTCATGGCTCCATAGTCTTTCATCTAATAAAATTTAAATCTTGTTTTTTCTTTTTTTTTTTTTTTTTTTAGAAAAGGTAGATTTTTGTAAAATCCTTGATTTGTTAACTCCCAGTGCAATTAGCAGGGACAATCTGCAACATCTGCCATGGAAAGGGCAAACTGTTCTCTATAGAACAGGGCAAAAGGGCCTTTATAATGCATTTTAGCAAAGTCTTTAACTCCTAATGCACTAGCTTACTGAGGCGTGCAAAAGTCATTTCCACATTAATCTACACCCAAAAAGGCTTCTCTGATAAGACTTGGCCTCAGTCACTAAATCCTTCTCAGCTCATCTTAGTACTACTGCAAGGCTAATTGCACAGGCAACAATCACATATCTAACCAGAGGACTGACTTAATTTTAAGCTCCTGTTGGAGCTATTCTGTTGCACAATTCAGTGCTGATTTCAGTGCTGTATCTAGACTATTACATATAAACTCCTGTGCTTGGTTTTTTCTGACTTCATTTCTAATAAAAATGAAGCATTTTCCCCCCGTCCACATACATCTGCGCGCACCTCCAGTTAGTAATGTTAAACCCTTGTCCATCTGTCTATGTTAGCAAAGTTGAATTCCTTCTAGCAATTCCCTTCTAAATCACTTCACCACAATCACTCTGTGCATGAGAAGAGCAGCAGATTAAAATGACTTCTCAAACTGGTGTTAGTCATAAATGCAAAAGCTATGACTAAAGTTAATCCACATTTTTAGACACAGCTCACTGAAACAAGGATTTTTAATGTTTCTGCAGACGACTTTTACTTCTGATACAGAGCGCACCAAGTTCTATGTTAGAGAGCCAAAACATGAGATGCATTTGATTCTGAAACTAGAAGTTCATGGGAAGAAAGGACTTTGTGTGCAATAAACAGAGTGCTGGGTTAAAAACCACAAAACCCAAAACACTGTGACCACTACCCTGGGGCAGTGCACTTTTTCCCTTCCACAGAGCATTGCACTTTTCTAGTATTGGAAAATGCAGCCATTTAACATGATGGCTCTCCCAAATTATTGTGATCAGTATCATAAACATAGAAAATTTTTTTCACTCTTTTTTTTTTTTCTTAAAACATATTTTTAATTTGTTTTCTGGATAGCTTTAGGTCATGTCTTTTCTCCTTAAGCATGAAGATTTTTGAGAGTTTTTTTAAAACAGTGGAAATTTACTGATAATCATTCAACTCCTGTGGAGGGGATTAAGGAAAAATACCAAACATATCAAGATCAAGACAAAATGGCAAAGGCTGGCAATAATGATTTTTCTTTAGCTTGCCAGCTCTGCCAGTTGGTGTGTGGGTGGGAGACAAAGACCCCCACCTTCCTATGCTAGAGGATGCGCCTGTAGGGACTACAATCATGGCTAGGATAAAACACAACTTCTTTCATCCCCAGAGTCCATGTACAAATAGAAGCTACCATCATGTCCTCAGAGCCTGCAACATTCTAACCAAGGAATAAACAAAATACAGACTGTGCCTGCTATGCATTCAGATGACAAACCACTTGATCTGTGCCAGAGAGCTGGGCTTGTTCAGCCTGGAGAAGAAAAGGCTCCCGGCAGACCTTAGAGCACCTTCCAGTGTCTAGAAGAGCTGACAAGAAATCTGGAGAGGGGCTTTTTAGAAGGGCCTGTAGGGATAGGACAAGGTGGAACAGCTTTAAACTGACAGAGGGGGACTTAGATTAGATAATGGGAAGCAGTTCTTCCCTGTGAGGGTGCTGAGGTGCTGGAACAGGGTGCCCAGAGAAGCTGTGGCTGCCCCATCCCTGGCAGTGTTCAAGGCCAGGCTGGATGCAGCATGGAGCAACGTGGCATAGAGGAAGGTGTCCCTGCCCATGGCAGGGGACTGGAACTGGATGAGATTTAAGGTCTCTTCTAACCCAAGACATTCTATGATTCTATGGTTCTGTGATCTCAACCTTTTCCATCAGTCTGAAGATCTGTCTTTACTTTATTATTGGACCTGAGCTCCCCCTTTAAGTCTAGTCTAAGGAGAATGATAGCAAGCCACCAGTACGCATTTTATTATTCATATGTCCTTTCACAATACCTGAGGTAAAAAGTTCAGACAAGAATACTAAAACAGAGAGAATAGTTTAGCATATCTTGACAGTTGAAGCTATAGAAAAATTGGGTGGACTGGACACTCCTTGAATGGTGGAAGAGCCTGTAATGCAAATCTGGATGTGCAAGAAACTTGTCAGGCTGGATCTAAATAACAGTGTTGTCAGTTTGTAGGATAGAAAATATTTTATGCATAATGTAGTTACCAAATGGTTGATGCCTATGAACAATTTTGCAGCCAAATGAGATTTATATCTAACATTATTACATTGTCTAATGAATAATATGGAAATGGGAAGGAAAAACATACAAAGTAAGCAATTCTTGCTAACTGCAGTCATTTCAGAACAGAAATTGTAAATCTGCCTTCTTCCTGTTCTATAGTTGGTCTGTAACTACAACTGAAATACAGCTTTGAAACAAACAGATGTACAGAACTCAGAACTGATAGTAACTTAATGTGATTAACGTAAATATAGAATAAATATTAATAGAAACAAATAGTTAGGCATAAGATTAACACACTGTATAGCCTCAGGAGATAAAAAATTTAACTGGTTTAGTTTCCCCAATTTAAATAATATTTTCTCATCCACTGCTCAAAGGAGTTGTGAGAATTAATGAATGTCTGCTTTGACCTATAGATTGCTATAAAATGCCAAGTTTTATGGATAGTTCTGGACTATGGATTTTTCGTAGGGCCTTGCCTTCACTGGTTTTCATTCCCATACGTACAGCATATTTTGCAGTTTTTGCTTTACTAATTTAAAGTATGTTTCATAGGTTGCATGTAGCTACAACTACTAGAGATGCTCATATGGATATAATTCTTCCACAGGAGAAGAGGTTTGTCTTTTACTTCAGGTTAAAGCATATATGCCATACATACAACCCATTCTGTGTTGGCCGTGTTTCAGCAGGTAACTTGAATTTCTGCAGAACACCACACATCTCCACAATACCAAGTCTTGAACTCAAGTTTCATCCTCCATAGAGCATGCATATAGAAAAAGCAATTCACACGCACAGCATTCCCATGCATTTAGGTATATCAGACTCACTGAACATTTCATGGAGAAACAATGTGCCCACCTAGATCTCATTTATTAAGACTCGTATTCCTGTATCTGCCAATTGCAACTGGTTTTGCTTTGACATGGAATGCAGAATCTCACAGAATGACAGACTAGTTAAGACTGGAAGGGACCTCTGAAGGTCATCTCATCTAACCCCCTCAGCTCACGTGGAGCCACCTAAAACAGGCAGCCCAGGACCATGTCCGATAGTTTTTGAACATCTCCAATACCTCCCTGGGCAAGCCGGGCCAGTGCTTGATCACTCTTACAGTAAAAAAGTATTTTATTACATTCACATGGAACCTCCTGTGTTTCACTCTGTGCCTATTGCCCCTGGTCCTGTCTCTGGGCACTGCTGAAAAGAGCCTCTGTCCAATATGCACCCTCCCTTGAAGTATTTATACACATTTATAAGATTCTCCCCAAGTCTTCTCTTGTCCAGGCTAAACCGTCCCAGTTCTCTCACCCTTTCTTGAGAGAAGAGACACTCTAGTCCCTTCATCATCTTTGTGGCCCTTAGTTGGAGACTCTCCTGTACATCTCTCTTGTACTGATGAGCTCAGAATTGGGTACAGTATTCCAGGCGTGATCTCACCAGTGCTGAGCAGAGGGGAAGGGTCACCCCCCTAATATCTCATATTGTTCAGGGGAAGACTGTTCTAAAATAATAGCAAGAAGTAAGAATAATAGTAAAAATGCAAACATGCAGTTCAAATGTGCAGTTGTAAATTCAAAGGCCTGAACTGTTCTCTTCTCTTCTGACTCTAGCTGATAAGCTGGGGAAAGCAGCTCCCAAGCTAAACTAAGAGTTGGTAGAGCCCTTGTAACTGAAGACAGAATTTTAAGGCAAACTAAAAAGAAAGAGGCAAGCTAACAGTAAATATGAGACGAGATGAAATCTTCTATTCTGTTGTTGAGAAATGCACCTTGCAAATGGAACTGAGTATTAGTTCGAAGGAAATGTATTCTAATAGGGTAGAAGAAAGACTTACCACACAGCACATACTGTTCCAATCCCTTAAAAAGCTAGGAGCCTGGCTAAAATAAGAAAAGATTCATATCAAGCAACTGACTGGATAAACAAACATTGCAGACTGCTACAGAACACAGTAACCATATTAAAATATAGATTGACTCTATAAAAACTGCATAATGGAACTGTATTTCCATCTCCCATCACTTTGTGTATAAAGTGTTTTCTTACAGAGCACAGCCAGTAGTAGCAGGAAGACCTGATCCTTTCAAATGCCTCTCCTTGTAGGACAGGAGAAACTTTCTGTGTTTCTAAAACCATACTTCATACAGCACATAACACAACCGCATTGTCTGATGTCACTCCCTGCATAACGTTAAACTTACACTTCAGAACAGCCGTATTTTTTCAGTGTTTTGTTTTTAACATGGAACACGTCTTCAGACAAGCAGGTATCCACATGGAAACCCAGAATGTTTTCAGGAGGTCTGGAAAGCCCTATGAGAAGAAAACTGCTAAATTTTGGCATTTTTTCTCTGTGTTCAATTAAATGCCATTCTTAAGGGTTATATTCAGAAACTTCTTTCTCCTTTGCCACATTTATCCCATGGGCAAACAGCATCTTATTGTGATGTTTCATATGTTTTTGGTTATAATAACTCTTTGCATTCCCATGATGACGAACCCCCTGGAGTCTTCTCGCTGACCTCAGCAATGCTGGTGTTACTTCACATTATCTTGTCAATCAAAGTAATTCCATTTAGGAACCTCAATATAGCTTTAAAACCTTGGCTTCAGACACTCGGGCTTGAAAGCTATTAAATGCAAACATATAATTTTTGCTCACATTTCATCAATGCCTGTGAAATCTGTTTTATTAACTAGTGGTTGAAGAATGTTTGTTTTGAACACAGTTCATTACAGAATAGAGGAAAATCCATTTATTTCTTACAAATCTAAATAAGCCTATGAGTTTTATTTGTTTTATTACAGTCTCCCATTTTTTAAATTTGCATTCAAAACGCCCTGTAAACAAGAACTAGATCCTGATTCCCCACTCATTTCAGTATAGCTAACGACACATTCAGAAACAGGCTGAGTAGGAATCCCAATTGCAGATCACAAGTATAGAAAGCAATGGGGCCTGTACCTCCTTAAAATATCTCTACTCAGATCTCCAAAAGTATATCAGCTCTTACTCTGACTTATTTGTGTGCAGCAAAATACATCCTCATGTGAACTGTCTCATGACAACTTTCTGGTAAATGTAATTTCACAAGAGTCCCGAGATGCCATCACTGACGGCATGAATGTTTCTGGTCCATTTCAGTGATAAATCAAACAAATTAGCTTGAAGCAAATAGTGGATTGTGAGCCTTCACAGAGTTAGCAAATTTTAGTGCAAGACAACTCAGAAACAACATTAGAAATTGTGCCTCATACCGCTCAGCTAGATTTGCACGTCTGTCAAAGTGCTGAGCTTCTTCATATGTAAAAGTGGTGAACAGGGCTTTGGAAGAATGATCATTACTAAACACTGCTTTAGCGAAAGATGCTTTCAGTGAACGGGCTTTGTCTAGCATAGGTAACTGGCTAGTTGTCATACACTATGTAAACATTGTGAAAACAACCTAGGTATTTTGAAATTGTATTTGTGATGAACTTGAAAGCAGAATCAGAGAATAGTTTGGGTTGGAAGGAAACTTCAAAGGTTACTTAGTGCAACCCCCCCTGCAATGAGCAGGCTCATATTCAACTAGATCAGGTTGCTCAGAACCACAACCAGCCTGGCCCTGAATGCCTGTTCATGTCTTTTTCTCCTAATACTGTTGCACGCCATCATTTGTTCAAAGTTCCACGAGAAAAGTCTAGATTTGTAATCCTTATCTACTGAATGTATTTAGGGACATGCACATGTTGCTAGATGTGCCAGCTCTACAGTCAAAATTTCTTACAACCAGGAAGAAATACTTGACTGATGCCTATCGACTACAGTGCAACTATTTGAAAGAATGTCCTGCCATGAACTGCAGTCTTACCTGCCGAAAGTGTTTTTCATCCTGTTAATAAAGACAGAAACTGAGATATGGCTCATCTGGTGGAGATGGCTCTTCAGTGATTACATTGCTGTTTGCACCCCAAGGGCAAGTACTACTTGACAGATTCAATATATAGGTTGCCTCTAGAAGCTAATACAAAATATATTATTATTTAATATTTCTCTCTGGTATTGTTTTGGGGCTCCCACCAGGACTGAAAGGGTCTTTAAAATCATTTTCTGAAAAAGTATGCACACACATGAGGGGAATATTTGTGCATTAAGACTACAATCAAAATAGACAGAATACACAAAAGGAACCTGGAGACAGCAGGAGTTGTACAACATCACAGAGGAGATCAGTTTTAAATGTCAAAACAGCATCAAAATATTCAGAGTACTCATCAAGTTCCAACTCAGGAGAATGAACTTTCCAAAGTTTGAAATGTCTACTTGGTGCTGCTTTAAGAGAAAACACATTTGATTGGCCCAGAGATTTATATATATGAGTTCTGTATGACCTGTTGATTTTTCTGGAGATGCTTACAAAACGAGACATCTGAAGCAGCATACAATATAGGAATTGGAAAAAAAAGAATACTGGGTGCCGACCCAGCACTACGCATTAGTTATATTCCCAGGTATATGAATTGGGTTGGGTTTTTTTAACAAGAGTATTTATAATAGATGCTAAACTTCTCCTCAGATATGATCATGCTGAAGTCCCAGTTAGGATTTTCATTGCTTTACATGTACTGCGATGGTTTCCTTCCAAGTCTAGGATAAGCACATACAGACCAGTACTTTTCTTGTTCTTTCCTGCCTTTTCAGAATTAAAGGAGATTGTGCATAGCCTGCAGCATACATATAGTCTAAGTCTATTATTGTTGCAGATGGCACTACGTATTACAACCTCTTAGGATGTGAAGTTACGCCTATACCTTTGCAAAGTAACACAGTTATACCTATGTACATCTGAGAAGGCTAACGTCCCTTAATCTATGAATAGACATAATAATGGTGAAATATTGTGGTCAAATATCACTAGTTAACACTCCTGTCCCAACCACTGATTAGTGCTCTAGATAATTCACTGTGCTAAACATTCTCCAAATGTTCTCCACAGCTGCTATAGTCTAAATCAGAGCATAAAAGCTCAGGTGAGAAAGGAGTATATAGAAAATAAATTTCTTCAATCAATTTTTATGACTGAGTTAAAGGAAACTTTACTGAGTTGTGTGTTGTGTTTTCATTTCTGTAACAGAAGGAAAAAAATCTGTGGATGTTAAGGAGGAATACCATAGAAAAATGAAAAGAAAATTATGATGCGAATCACCACCAAATTAATGTCACATTATCAGTAAGTTCACAACTCTCAGGAAAGCAAACACTACTTACAGTGAACCAAATAAACAAAGACACATTTGTTGTGGGTGTTTATTTCTGGAAATGTGTGATAGTTATTCTATTATCATCATATTTTTTGTGTTCTTCTATATTACTGCCTTCTTCATCTCTGATTTTAGAAGGCTGAGAGGGTTGTTCATGACTGAACACAGAATAACAGTTAATCTATTTATTCCAAATTTGCATAAGATTTTATACTCCTGTTCTCCTGTGCAATGAATTTAAGGAGAAGAGGGTTGAAAAGCCTGTTGGAGATGAAGTGCCCTTTTAGTTTCTTTATCACAGTAATGAATCTTTGCAAACTTAATGTGGTAAGACAGGAATAGAAGCAACCAAATGTACTTTTTTTCTATTTCTAAATGTATATCCATACACACTACAAATATATCACACGCTATAACACACATTTATTGTAATGTATGCATAGATGTATGTAAGTGTGCATGTGTGTGGGAAACAGCATTAATTAAGAATGAAATATTAAGTTCTTCAAAAGTCAAAAGTTAAGATAGTTCCTCAGTTATTGGCTAAATCACAATATACATTTTGAGTACGATATTCCAACATTCTTGGTATCAGTTTAAATCTGTTCCTACGAAAGGTAATGGAGAAATTTCTAAAAGCTGTCGCAAGCCCCTTTATACTTTTTCCATCTAAAGTAGTATGCAGTAGTAACGTACAATATTGGTTGAGAGCTTTTGCCTTTTTTTTCCCCTTAAAATCTTAAAAAACTTTAGACCACCAGGACAGCTATATGATTAGAACAGGCAAAAGTCCCAAGCAAATGCAAACCCCTTCCAGCCCCTAGCTCTCACAAAAATACTGTAAATATTCATGGCTAGATTAAACTTTACGACTACCTCTTAGCATGAGTGTGACTTCAGTAGGTGAGTTGCTAACTCTAAACATTTTATTAATGGTGTCAGTTCTATGGAACTTTTTTTTTTTTTTAAATATGAAAGGAAGTAAACTGAAGCTCTGAAGTTTCCAAATTTGTGAGCCATTCTCACCACCAGCCTTCATAAAATGAACAAACGTAGTATGTACAACAGGAAAACCCAACCTTATGTAAGACTGGCTTAACCTACTCAGTCTAACCAACATCATCTCAACCAAGTATCCACTTTTTCATAAAATCATAGAATGGTTTGGGTTAGAAGAGACCTTAAAGCCCACCCAGTTCCAATCCCTGCCACAGACAGGGACACCTTCCACTAGAGCAGGTTGCTCCAAGCCCCTGTGTCCAACCTGGCCTTGAACACTGCCAGGGATGGGGCAGCCACAGCTTCTCTGGGCACCCTGTGCCAGCGCCTCAGCACCCTCACAGGGAAGAACTGCTTCCCAATATCTAATCTAAATCCCCCTCTGTCAGTTTAAAGCTGTTCCACCTCGTCCTATCCCTACAGGCCCTTCTAAAAAGCCCCTCTCCAGGCTTCTTGTCAGCCCCTTTAGGCACTGGAAGCTGCTCTAAGGTCTCCCAGGAGCCTTCTCTTCTCCAGACTGGACCAGCCCAGCTCTCTCAGCCCGTTCCAAAAGTGTTCTAGTAGAGACACAGCCAGTGAAGAGACACAGACAGTGTCTCACAGGCTGTTGACACTGTTGAGACACAGCCAGTGAAGGTAGGGCTGCAACGTGCAGCTGTGATCCAGCATGCTCAAGGGGCATTAGTAAGAGAGACATGTATCATATGCATCATCAGCAAGAGGCTTTTCTCAGGTGCAAACAGACTTTAGTATTTTCCTGCCTTAATGACACAGAAGAAACTTTGTCATTGTTCAGCTTGCTAGCTCATGTGAAAAGGGTAGTATCAACAAACTGAATAAAAGGAATTACAAAAGTATGAAAAACAAAAAACCACAGAAGAAACTTTGTCATTGTTCAGCTTGGTAGCTCATGTGAAAAGGGTGGTATCAACAAACTGAATAAAAGGAATTACAAGAGTATGAAAAACAAAAAAACAAAAAAAGGTAAGAGCAGAAGCCCGGTAGCGCAGGTTTTGGTTATCTTTTATTTTTTTTTTTTATATACATACAAATATATAAGATCCACTTGACACCATCGAACTGATTTCAAAGTACAATATTAAGAATCTTCTATTCTATCATGCAGTTTTTCATAGTGGAAAAGAAAAGGTTGGTTCAATAATCAGATTCAAGTTAGCTGCTCTGATTACTGTGATTCCCATTTTGCTTTTGATAAAATAAACCCTTTCCCTTTGGGGGGTAGTATAAGCCCAAATCAATGAACCAAAATTAGTTCCAACACACCAATTTTGGTTCATTGATTTCCAAGCCAACATTCCTTTTATTTACTAGACAAAATCTCACAGTCTGTCAGTAATATCTGTAGGCCTTTTTTGTTTGAACGTATTTCAAATGTTTTGACTTCTTTTCATTCTTCTGTCACCAGTAACTGTTTCAGGTTACTGTTACAGTTTATAGAAACCCACTTCTCACAGGTGAACACTCACATAAGGTGTATTTCAGGGGTACATTTACTACAGGTCATAACCATATTGAATCTGAACTTGTGTTAGAAGAGCTTTATAAAAAATATTCTAAATAGTCATGGTAAGTTCTATCTTTTATGAACAAAATGGAATAGTTATATGCACAACCAAGAAAAATTAAACTTACTATTCCAAGGCTAATACTGGAAAAAGTAGGTACATTTTTAACTTTGGTATGCTCTACACTTGCAGAGGCACACTTAACTCAGTATTTATTTAACCGAAAGGATGAATTGGAGCTAAGTCATGCAGTTCAAATGTGTATTTTGCTGAGCTTACACCTTATTAATGTCACCTCAAGGTAAACAAACAATACATTTCTCAGAACATAAATGGATTGTTTTCCCCCATTACAATGGCACATATGAGATTTTTACAATGCTAAAGATGAAAAGTCACAATTACTTGACATATTTGAATTTTAGCATGATTTTAGTTTTTCCTCTCTAAACAAAAATTGTATTCCCCTGCATTATCACAGCAAATGCAATACTTATTTGAAAAAAGTGTTTGTACCTTCTATATCCAGACATGTGACTGATATCAGAGATATCTTTCATTTTGTGGCCTGAATGTTCTTTTCTAAAATCCAAAAGGCTATAAAATCTGAGTAAGGCAACAGAAATTATATAAAATTCCATTTTAAATCACTACATGTAGCTGAATTTAGCTCCTAAATTTCATCTGTTTGAAATGTCATTTTTTGTTGTTTCAAAAGAACTTCAGAAGAAATGCATTTTCTGTTTTAGTTACTGCTTTTAAGAGAATATTGAATTACCAAAAGGGAAGTGATTACACATTGATGAACTGGAAATACATATTGCAAAGGATAACCAAAAGATACAGGCATCTGATATTTCTAATGTATTCATCTTTCTAAAATGAGGTAAGAAGCTCAATTCCTTGGACATTACTTTGTCTAGTAAGCCAGGAATGCTACACAAAATGGAAGAATTCCTTTTCTGACTGTTATTCCCCTGTGTTTAATAAATTTTATTTCACATTCTTGCTTTAGCCCTAATCAGAGTGAGAACACTGCACATGTATCTTGCATTTTGCAAAATTTTGTGGGGTTTAACATGATTATCAAAATAGATGTTTTAACAGAGGTTTTTTAGAGTTTTTTCCATTCCATTCATCCTCCTAGCCTGCGTTTTCATTTTCTCAGCTTGGCCTGACCCAAAGCTAACAGAAGTGAATTGAGTGACTTCCATGGTTTCAGTAAAGATGGGAACCTTAATAAGTGTTACTATTAAGAAGTATATATCTGCTTTTACTTCCCTGTAGGTCTCTTTTTAATTCAGTATATATCTGATTTTAATTCATACACAGTATGTGAGCCCTATATTGTAGATATCACTTCATTTTGGTGATTCTGACTGTTGATTTTGCTTAGTACTCCTGGCTAAGGCACTCTAAATTTACTTTTAAATAGTACAATAAAATTAGTTACAAAATAAGCACAATGGAAGAAGTAAAAAAGGAAAGAAGAAGAGTACAAACAAGGTTTATGAAAAGACAGGTGAAATAGAAATAATAGGAGGGAAGAGATGACTGGTTAACAAGTTGCTGAGATTAAATGAGCTTTTGGAAGAGACTTGAAAGAGCACATTGATGTAAGAGAATGAATTGAAAATAGGAGCTTATTCTACAAG
>NW_009924486.1:0-4048 GCF_000696875.1 Nestor notabilis | reverse complement strand
AAAGAGTGTGTGAAGTCAGTAAGGATGAGAGAATTAAAATTGCCTTTATGTTCTTGCTTTTTGCATCTCAACAAACAACACTCAGCAACCAAAGGTTAATAACAAGCAACTTGTCATAATTGCATAGCTCTCCTCCCAAAATGGCACAGCAGCAGCAAGGCAAAACATTCACACTTGCCAGCTATGATATGCCCTGATAATTCCAAAGTAGTACCGAGAAAGTTAGAAATAGATTAATAGAGAGCATAGCAAAGGGAAGGAATGATAAACAAGCAGACCACAGACTATAACCAAAACCTGCCCAGAAAGAGTGACAAAAAAGGAAAGGTCCACTGCTGTTACATGAAATCTGACAGCATGTTTAAAGGGCTGCTAATATGTGTAGAGCAGTGGCTACAAACATTGAATTTCCTTAGAGACTTTATTTACTTACTGCAAGTTCTGCAAAACTCCATCAGCCTGCTTTTCTGACCACATTTGCCATTGTGGTCATTGCGGCAGAGCAAGGATAAAGACAATTCCAGTGCCCCATGCATCATCAACAGAATTGCCACAGATTTTTTGATTACACAGTAATTATCAATGCAAGTAATATGTGAAACAGAAAGAACCCAACTTCTGATACAGATCTGACCTTTTTAGAAATATTTAATAACAAATACTACACACATCTTGCATAGAGTCATAGAATGGTTTGGGTTGGAAGAGACCTTAAGATCATTCAGTTCCAACCCCCCGCCATGGGCAGGGACACCTCACACTAGACCAGGTTGCTCCAAGACCCATCCAATCTGGCCTTGAACACTGCCAGGGATGAGGCAGCCACAGCCTCTCTGGGTAACCTGTGGCAGCGCCCCAGCACCCTCACAGGGAAGAATTTTTTCCCATATCTAACCTAGATCTCCTCTGTTTAAGTTTAAACCCATTCCCTCTTGTCCTATTGCTACAGTCCCTGATGAAGAGTCCCTCTCTGGCACCCCTGTAGGCCTCCTTCAGAAATTGGAAGGCTGATATAAGGTCTCCACGCAAGCTACATATGTCTTTGTAAGAAAATCAATAATGGAGCAAAAATGTCATTATGAGGATTTTTTTTATTTTCAGTGTTGCTCTTCTCATCATAGTTTTAATGCTTGAAATCTGAGGTGAAAAAGAATCAAGTAAACATGGTAAGCAAGGACAACTGAACTGATAAAGACCCAGTGTGTAAACAACCACCATGCAGCACACTGCACCAAACACAAGATGTATGAGGTAGATCATGCAGCTTATGCATAAGGAGAAAAATAACCTAAGCATCACTGTGCTTCAGCTCTCTTTCCCAAGATAAATGTAGCCCAAACACTTCTGGGTAGAACTGCAAGATAAAATTCTGCAGATAAATTGTGCAAAAAAAGTCATAAAATTAGAAGTTAAACATTGTGTTCTGTTAGAAAGATGTACGGCTTCTACAAGTTAAATAAATGAAGTTTTATAAGTCCAAATAGCTGTATGTAGTATTTCAATTTCCCCAGGCAAGAGCATTTGTATTTTCCTTCCTGATATTAAACTCTGATTTTCTTGACATAGTGGTGTATTCTCTGGATTGTTGCCTTACAAATATTTAAAAAAGAACAGAAGAGACTAAGCAGGTCTTTATAGTAGAATTATTATTTTCTAGACCAACAGTACTATTTCCTAGGTCCCATTAAGACATCAACAGGGGCACAACAGACCAAGAAGCAAATCCTGACAATGCAATAAAGCAATTGATGTTTTTTCTCCTTCTCTCTTCTTAAAGCAAGGATTCTATAAACTAGCAAATATTGCAGGATTTCCCCAGACTGGTCCTGCCTGGAGACAGGGGAGAAGCCATGCAGCATGAGTTATTCCTAACCAATCCCTCTTCGTAACATCTTTGTACCCTTTTGTGCCCCACCAGAACAGGTCTTTCATTTCAGATGTTTTCTCTCAAGGTCTAACAAACACAACAGTGTCAAGAGCTCCTTGCCTGTGAAGCTGTTGGACAAGCATTAAGTGTCCTCCTCCTTCTTCCTTAGGGAACTATTCAGCCATTTGCATAAGACTTCATACTCTGCCCACTGCTAAGGTCAAGAGGTAGATTTTTTCTTAACAGAAGCAAGAATTTGCTATCCCTTAGCACCAAAAGTCACATAATAAAGTTCTTACTCCACTGGTGTCATGAGTAAAACTGCCATTGGCTCAGACAGAGCCAGAATTTTACTCCTTGTCCCACCTGTGAAAGTGCACAGTATCAACCACTGACAACTCAAGTCCATCCATAAGAAAAGTATAAATAATTTTTCATGAAAGCAGCATAGACAAGCAGGTAAAAAGTTGTAATGATCCTACAGAGGTTAAATTTTAACGCAGAGTTTCATCTAGAGCAAAGAAAACTCATACTGCATATGCTTATATATTTTTCATAAGAACTATAATATTTCATCTTGAAATTTTCCTCTAGAATATAGCAGACCATGTTAATTTATTTTAGAGAATGAAAAATGCCTTTTTTGTGTGAATGTGTGATTCTGTGCACCAATGTCACAGTATCGGCATGGGAACAAACGAAAATAGTGGTATTGTGTTGTATAGATTCATTTCAAAATTCTGTAGGAAGTGTGTCTTCTTATTTATTTACTTAAAGTAGAAAATATTCTACTGATCTAATAGTTCTTTTATTCAGTGATGTTTTCATTCCACGTATGGCGTATGTGATTTTTCATGAAACAGCAATGGGAAAATTGTGATTTTCAGACATAAACATTGTCTAAATTGTCTCTTCTCAAATTAAAGATATATGTAACAGAATACAAACTCTGTATAGTTAGATAACTAGGTAAGAGTATGTGGTTTGGTGATTTGCTTTCTGGTTTGTGGTGGGAAGCCCCTGAGTCCAACCTGGCCTTGAACACTGCCAGGGATGAGGCAGCCACAGTTTCTCTGGGCACCCTGTGCCAGGGCCTCAGCACCCTCACAGGGAAGAACTTCTTCCTAATGTCTCATCTCAATCTCCCCTCTGTCAGGTTAAAGCCATTCTCCCTTGTCCTGTCCCTACAGGCCCTTGTCAAAAGCCCCTCTCCAGCTTTCTTGTCCCCCCTTTAGGCACTGGAAGGTGCTCTAAGGTCTGCCTGGAGCCTTCTCTTCTCCAAGCTGAATAAGCCCAGCTCTCTCAGCCTGTCCCAGAGCAGAGGTGCTCCAGCCCTTAAAGCATCTTCATGGCCTCCTCTGGACTCTCTCTGCTCCTCTCACTCAAGTCCAGAGGAGCTCCCCAGATGCATGATCTCTCCCTGATGCTTAAGGAGAGCTCTTATACTTCTCAACCTATATTCTTTAAAACATGATTGAGAAGATACGTTAGACTCTGGCTAAAACACATTACATCATTAATTTGATAAAATGCCCTACTCTGCATGTGATGTAACAGCAGGATACAAAGCACCAGTCTATATGTACAGCACCAGACTTAACTCAAATTTGTACCAGTCCAAGCAACTGTAGACAGTAAAATAAGGCCTTGAAATTTAGAAAGTCATCTCTGTGGTTCCAGGCTAGAATGACTTGAGGTTCAATAACAAAAGGAAAAGCCCTTCAGACCAACCAGTAACAGAGGTTGGGCAGGCTCCCTGTCATCACCCCTTGTACCAGGGAGACTTGGGGTGAAGCCTGATGCAGGCGAGGCTAAGTGATGCTTAGGGCACAGGAACCCTCTGCATAAAGAATGCTTCACTGTTTAAGTGAACAGGATTTAAGAGTACTTCATTTTGCAGAGGCAGCTGTAACTGGCCTTGGGCTTTGGTCCAAGATATCCATTTTGTATCAAATACACCATGAATGAGCAGTGTTTAAGGAGTCTGTAGTCTCTTAAGATAGCATTTTGCCAAGATGAAATGGAATAAATAGGTTTTCCAGTCCAGTTAGTGAAGGCACCTTAGTAATCCCCTTTATCAGTCGTCCCAAACACATATATAAAAGTAAAGGACTAAGGGTGACTTGCAGGAAAATGGTTCAGAGTAACAAATCCCTCTGAGATACAGCTCAGCTGGGGGAC
>NW_009924485.1:13654-14105 GCF_000696875.1 Nestor notabilis | reverse complement strand
GAAGGGCTCCAGGGTCTGCTGAGCCATCCCTTGGCCTTGCTGGAGACACGGAGTGGGGTGTTGAGTGCAGAGGCCATGAAGATAAACCAGAACACGGTGCTGCAAGGAAAGAGGGCAACCCTGGTGCCATACACCTCTGCACATGTGCCCCGGTACGTGGCTCGTGTCCTCCTCTGATGCTCCTGCACAGTCTGATCTCACTTCTCTTTTTAAAGGGCATGTGGGAGTCAGGAAGGGTTCTGGTTTGACAGTCGCAGGGAGCACACAGCGGCAGGAGTACTCAGAAAGGCAGTCAGTTTTGCCCTTCATGCCTGGCAGCAGACATCCCTGGCAGCTCCGTGCTCTTTGCCAGGTCTGCTGACAAGGAGAACTTCATGTGTGTGCCCATGGAAAGGGGAGAACCTGACTGTGAGTGAGCCACCAACAGTTCTCTTGTTCGCTGATGTCTTTC
>NW_009924485.1:8994-13639 GCF_000696875.1 Nestor notabilis | reverse complement strand
CCAATGGAAGAACAAAACTCCAATGTGTAAAGCCAGATGGATTGATAAATTAGAAGCAGGCATGAAGGCAATTTGTACAGTGCTGACCCAGGCAGCTGCAGCCTCAGCACAAAGATGCCAGTATTAGTCTTTTTGTCAGTGGCCAGGAGCTGCTTTATCAATCTCAGATGGGATGAAATGCGCTGGAACTCAGTGCTCAGGGCTTTTAAAAACATCAGTCACTCTTCAGACAAAGCCACAGGATGGCCCAACCTGCTATATTTCCACAAAGAACACCAATTCCTGTGTTAGACGAGGGAGAGAGGCTTGTGGAGGCCATAAATGCCAGGCTGGTGTTTCTAGAACCAGTTTATGACAGTCTAATCCTCAGAGCATTTGTGGAAATCAGACTGTGATGCTGTAGCTCAGGCAGTGATGTGGTTGTGGGTCCCGTTGGCAGGTACCACGAGTGGATGCAGTCAGAGGAGCTGCAGCGCCTGACAGCCTCTGAACCCCTCAGCCTGGAGCAGGAGTATGAGATGCAGTGCAGCTGGAGGGACGACGCAGACAGTGAGGACCTTAAACACCTCTGAGGGTGGGTGGGAGGGAGTGGGGAGCAGGTCCCTTCGGTCCTTTGAAGGACCCACAGTGGGCTGAGAGCACCCGGTGAGTGGGTTCTACTTGCTTTGAACTGGTTTTCTGTTTATAGCTGGCCTATGCTCAGGAATTAGAGAGTGTCGGGGCTGCTGATGTCCTTTTTATGCAGTTTTTCAGAGATTACAGTGATTTATTTCCCACTGCTTTATGTGCTGAGCTGCTTCTGAACAGTCAAAGCTCCCCAGGTCTGATCATCATAAAAAGGTAGAAAGGAGTCGTACTTTTCCTTGAGAAATTGAACTGCTCTAGAATTACCTGGTTGAGGTGTGCTGGAATTGGTTCCCTGGCTCTCCTACAGGTAGTGAATCACTGCCCATAAAAACCTGGTAGAAATACAGCGAGCTAGAAAATACTGATGCTGACAAAGACCTCAGTGTGGAGCATTTTTCTTAGCTGGCATTAGAAGCCTTACTCAAAGCAGCAATAATACAGACTAGATGAATCATTAGGTCTCAGTCTCTGGTGCACCAAACAGTTCTTTGCCTGAACTTGCTGCTGAGTGAGACAAGGCAGGGAGACCTCAGACACAGGCTGAAAGTTTCCATTCTCCTTAAACAGGCTGTTTCTGGTCTTGGTGCCTGCACCACCCTTAGAAGGGGTCTCTACATCTCTATGGATGAGAGCAGGCACAGTTGGTATGGGAAGCTCAGTTATAAGCTTTTCCTCACTGTGAACACATGGAAAACTGTTGTTCCTCTGTCCATTGCATGCCTTTAGTTTCATCCTTCAGTAATTTGTGCCCTGAAAACTCTGCTATGGTTTTGTTTTCCCCAGAATGTACCTTCATTGTGCTGGACGCGGAGCGGTGGCCCGGGCAGGCGGATGAGGACTGCATGGTGGGAGATGTGAACCTCTTCCTCACTGACCCTGAGGATCCAACTTTGGCTGAGATTGAAATTATGATTGCAGGTCAAGTTCTGCTTCATAGCTTGTACCTTTGTTGCCATGGCTAAAGCCAGCTGCAGATGTTGTGTACAGCAGCTTTTTAGTCTCATTGCTTTACTGTGGCTGTTCACTCCTGAGCAGCATCCTTTGCTGGTCCCAGGTCACAGTCTCTTCTGCAAAGTGTCTCACCCAAGTGGATGCTGACTTCTGTGGCTGTCTCTTTCAGAGCCCAGCTACCGAGGCAGAGGATTTGGCAAGGAGGCAACTCTGATGATGATGTCCTATGGTAAGGTTGGCTCAGTGCACAGGAATGGGAGTACAGTCAGGATATGATCTAGAAGCGCATAGTCCCAGTGACACAGCCAGGGTATTAAGGCCTGCCTCTGCCCCAGAAATTGAATACTTTCATAGATGTTGCAGCCAAGCAGGTAACAGAAATGCTTCTGATTTCTCTTGCAGGAGTGAGAAACCTGGGGATCACCAAATTTGAGGCTAAGATTGGTCAGGAGAATGACGCCAGCATCTGCATGTTCAAAAAACTTCATTTTAAAGAGGTAAGAGCCATTCTTCTACCCAGAGAAGGTGAAGAGAGTTAGTCCTGAGGCTGGGATTGAGCTGCTTTCCCTCTGTGTGATACAGGTTGCTGTGAACAGCGTTTTCCAGGAGGTGATGCTGAGGCTGGAGGTCAGTGACCAGGAAAGACGATGGCTCCTGGAACAGACAAACCACGTGGAGGAGAAGAGCTACGTTGAACTGAAGCTGCCAGCTGAGGTGCTAGAGACCTGATGGACACATCCAGACCCTGGCCTTGTTTCCAGGGAGGAGCTGGACGCTGTTGTGAGCTCTGGGTGTGGGGGACACCAGTGAGCCAGCACTGAGCTTGACTGTTTTAATGTCTCTCTGGTTACTTTGTCATCTTGTTAACTTTGCACCTTGTTGAACCAGCCAGGATTACTGCCTGAAATTGGGACCTGGAGAACAGCCACTAATTCACAGGCTTGACTAGGAATGACTCTAACCTCAACATGCTGTTCTAGCAGAGCCTAAGATCACCAGCAGTTAACTGATTTCTGGTGCCACCAATTTCTAGGCAAGCAGCACCTGCTGTTCCTTTTCCACTGCCCTTGGAGCAGGACTCGCCAGTTCAACACAGGCAGGCTCAGTATGCTCTAGCTCAGTCAGTTTTTTCTTGAATTAAAGAAATGACAAAGACCTGAAATGCAGTGGGGCTGGGCTGCTCGCTTTGGCTGCTGTAAAGGACAGCAGAGACTCTTTGAACCCTATTTTCGGGGGTGTCGTGGGGTGCAGGGGGCACTGCAGGGTCCTGGAAGTGGTCCTGAAGGTGTGTGTGAGCCAAACCAAAGTTATTACGGTGAAAACTTGGTATCAGCCAACTGAGACTAGAGCAGAACCCTGCCAGGATCAATCCCTGCAAACACGGGGACTGGGAGCCTGAGTTCATCAGTGAAGAGATGCTGCACTGTTTGACCAGGCTGCTTTTATGAAAGCAAGGAGGAGGAGAACACAGCCGAAAGGAGATGGAATAGTGATCCCCTTCTTCAGGGAGCTCAGGACTTGCTCTCCCGAGCCTGGAGGCTCCGTTTGCTGCTCTCCAGTTAAGATGAATGGGGAGAAAAACTCTCTTGCTGGGGACAGATCTGTTTGAAGCAGGAGCTCGCCAGGCGCCGCTGTGGCGTAGGATCCGTGGGGGAAGAGGAGGTACTTGCCTGACTCCCTCTGGACAGAGCTTTTAATGCAGCTATTTAGCCTGACCCTTCCTGCCCGGCACAGCATGTTCTCCACAGCAGGGAAGCTTGCTAAGAGCACACGACAGAAGGTAAGGAGGATAACTGCCGCTCCTGTGCGTTTTCCCGCTGGAATAACAACCGTAATGGCTAATTCTAGACCCGCAATTATTTGTTCCAATTACACAATATCAGGTAACAGCTTCCAGATTTACCCAGGGATGTTTTTTATCAGACTGTGGAATTTTTGGTGTTGCTTTGCCTGTATTTTTAGGACCTGGGGGATTTACTTCTCCAATTTTAGTTAAACACATCTTTCCTGTGACTAATATTAAAACCAAGCGTGGGAACGGTGTATCATGCTCTTTTAAACAACAAGTATTTAGCATGGATTTAGTTGTAGCAAAAGCTTTGTGGTGTAACAAAGTGAAGAGCAGCTCTGCTTCCAGCTGGGATTACCGTGACAAGGGCTACTAATCCTTGTGCTGTTGTCACCTGCAGCAGGCAGGAAAGGATTCTGTCCCTACAACAAGATTTGCACAACCTGCCCGATGAACTGCTGCCTCTGTGCTCCTTCTGTGTCATGTTCCATCCCTCTGCCAAAGCCGCAAGGTTGGACTGGCAGGAGATGGAGCTGGTGTGGGATTTGCTCCCCCTAAAAAGTGACCAAGGTGGGAAAATGATTTCTTTCCACCTCTGCTGCAGGGTGAAGGGGGCACAGTGGAGCTGTGCTGCCCTCCCTGGCCCTGCCATGGCTCCTGGTGCTTGGCCCGTTGCTCCGGAGCCAGTGAGTGCCCCGCTTGGCATCCCTGGTCCCCCGGCAACACCGGCGCCTCTGGGAAAGCCTTCTCCTGGCAACCCCAAACAAAGTTGGGTCTGTCCCGGAGGCATGGCTGTCACACGGGCTGGGGGGGGCTGGCAGAGCTCAGCTGGGTCCCCACGCTGCTCCTACTGGGGGAAGAGGCAAAAGATGCTCCCGGGTCCCCCTTAGTCTTGCCCCATGCAGGCAGCTGCTGCCCATGGCATTGCAGGGAATTTTTTTTTGGATGGGGAAGGAGGGAACAGGGACTCACTTCCACTTAGCAGCACTGCCACAGAGGACACAACTTTGGAGGCTGAGGCAGATTGAAATGGGGTCCCCCAGCTTCGAGTGACAACCTGCACATCCCTTGAGGACATGGTGGCACTTTGTCACTTGCTTGTCATTTCAGCTGCAAATCTCTGCCACCTCTTGTCTATTGGGTAGAGGAGCTCTTCTTCTGGGTGTTTGGAGCACAAGAGGGGCAGAGGAGGGAAAGCAAAGATGTTGGGGGTCAGCAGCACACCACAGCTGCTGCTGAGAGCACAGCCCTGCCTTGTCACCAGGCAAACATGGTGCC
>NW_009924485.1:0-8844 GCF_000696875.1 Nestor notabilis | reverse complement strand
TAGCACCAGCCCATTCCAGCCACGGGACCATCACCAACTCCCTGTTCAAGCAGCCGTCTGCCCTGCTTTCCCCTGCTCCCCTCCCCAGGCAGGACATAGAACCATCGACTCAGGACAAACAACCCTTTTCCCCACCAATCCCTGATGCCTTCCTCAACCCATGGTTTGACCCTGGGGCTCAGACACACCTCAACACCCCCCCCAGAGTAGCTGGGGGCCGATTTGGGCTGCCCCCAGCATTGCTGCAAGGCCAGCAGATTAGAGCCTTGCCTCACCCCCCCACCCGGCGAAGGGGGATTAGAGCCCTTTAATCACCCCAAGGCATTAACCCACACTGCAACCAGCCAGTCTCTCTCTAACCCCCCCCACCCGGTGCTATGTTTTACCCAAACAAGCCCCAATGACCCCCACCCCTGGGAGTGTCACCTGCCTCTTCCCCAGCCCCTGCAGCACAGCAACGAGTCCTTGATGAGCCCCACAAACCCTGGGGCTGTGGAAGGACTTAGCCTTAAGCCAGACATATGAAGTCAGGAAGGTTTATTCCAGTAAACAGGATTTCTCTTTAGCTTGACAGTACAACAACGCCCGATCGCAACACATGGAAACAAAACATCCACAGGAAGAATTTCCACAAAATACATTAAAAAAAGACAAAATAAACAGTGTGATTGGAAAACTCTTATTTTGGAGAGAAAGAGTCTATTGAGAAGCCTTTAAATTACACAGTGTTGGATTCAAACCCTGATCAGCTCTGTCTCCAGGAGTGAGCGGGAGTAAGGGAGGTGATTATTGCTTGCTGTGCTGGCTCTGGACACCCTCTCCTCTCCCAGAATTGCCCCAGGGGCAGGGTGCTGGGGGCTCCCCACCATGCTGGGCACCCGTGTCCCTCTCTGCAGCTGGAGGGACAAGGGGACATCATGGACGGAGCTCACCAAGGCAAGGTTCCTCCCAGAGAGGAACTGCTGTGGTCAGTGGCCGGGCAGGTCGGGGATGCTAAAAGTCACTAAAAGCCTCAAGTTTTGCAGTTAGAGGGCAACGTGGGGGGGCTCAAATGGAAATGGGGTTGGTTTGGGGTGGGGGAAGAACCAGGGAACAGCAGGAAGTGTTGGTTATCAGGTCACCCCGAATCCTTGATCTCCCCCCCAGATCCCCACTTGTGCCTACCAGGGTGAGCAGGGCTCGAGGAGCACCCCGGGGATGGGCTCACAGGAGGGGGCACCCCCAGCACCCTCTGACCCATAACCCTCATCAGGACCCCGCTGCAGAGATGCTCACTGGCCACTGAGCCCCATCGCTCCGGCCGGGGTGGTGGGGAACAGCCCTGTACCCCCACCAGGAGCCCCATGGCAGGGAGAGGGGGTGCAGGAGAGGTGGGTGCGAGGCCGGGGGGGCCCATAGGACCCTCACCCCCACCCTGGGGCCTTCACAGGTTGCTGAACAGTTCATTTTTCTTGCTCCAGTCCATCTGGGGAGCCCGCTTGCTGGTGCGCTTCTGGTGCGCCCGCTCCTTGGCCACTGCCAGTGGGATGTCGAGGTCCAGGAGGGAGCCGGATGCTGAATGGTGCTTGTCACCCTCCTGTGTGTCAGACTGGGGGGCAAGAGGCTGTGTCAGCCCCATTGTGCCCCCCGGGACTACCTGGACCCCACTTCCCAGCCACCGCCTCCCCCAGCATCCCCAGCCCTACCTTGCTGTGGGTGTCGCTGGAGTTGGGGGACATGGCCAGTGGCCCGGGGCTGGACGGGCTCTCGGACACGGAGCTGGACCGTGGCTCTGCGCCGTTTTCCTGGGAAGGAGCAGGAAGCAAACGTGAACCAGGCAGCTCCAGCCCTGGGCTTTGGGAATGGCCCCTCGAGTGGCGAGTTCCACACAGGGGGTTGTGAAATCCGTCCTCACACATAATCCCCTGCAAGCTCCAGGCTCATAAATACCTCCAGCGCTGCCCATCCGGGGCGGGGAAGGATTAAACCCCGGCCTCATTGCCCTGGCTTTAGCAGGAGGAGGAAGAGGGCAGCTGCAGGGCTGGATGCTACTTCCCTCTAGCAGCACAAGGGCTCCCAGCTGGGCAGCACCATGAGGATGGAGGAGGAGGAAGGCAGAAACCTCCATGACAGTCAGCACCACAAGGAACCCCCTTTCTGGAGGGCATCAGCTCCCACCCCCCAGCCTGGGAGGACTGTGGTCCATGGTGGCATCACCCGCTCATGGACAGAGGGGACACCTAACCAGGCAGGGTCCCTGCCTTGGGGACTGGCATAGATGGGATGAAAAACAAGGTGAGGTTCTTACCTTCCCTACATCGCCATTGACAACTGGCTCTGGCAAGGGACCTGCAGGACGAGGACACGGGTGCAGGGTGAGGATGAGTTTGCTCTGCCCCTCACCAGCAGGCAACGCAGAGCAAGGCAAAGGCTTCATGTGGCCAGCCCAGCACTGCCCAGGGTCTGGCCAGGTCCCAGAGTTTTTAACCCAACCACCACAGGCAGCTCCACAGCACAGGGGGATGCTGCTGGGCACCAGGAACGTCCCCATGAACAGCCCATGGAGCCCAGCGAGACCCCCCCCATCCTCCTGGGAACCACTGTGACAGCAAGAAGGGGGCCAAGGCTGAGCCAAGGCTGCGGAGGAGAGCGAAGGGCGGCTGCTGCCTGTTTGCTCCCCAAGCCATAAACCCTGCCAAAGTGCAACCCAGGGCCATAAACCCGCCTTCCCCAGAGCTGGGTGACCCTGCTTGGGCCCAGGCTGATGAGATCTCCACCTCCCAGGGCTCAGCACCCTCAGGTTTGTGACAAGGTGACACAGAGCCAGAAGAGGTAGCACAAACCGGGCTCCCTGCAGCACAGCCCCCAGCCTACCTGTGAGATGCTCCTCCGAGGGCACCACCTTGCACTTCTTGAAGAACTCATCCGTGAGGACATCCCCCACCAGCAGCCTGGTCTCATCGCCGCTCGCCTTGATGGCTGCCACCACGTCAGCGTGCTGCTTGCCCTCCATGCACACCCCATTCACCTGTGGGCATAGCACCACGTCACTGCTGGGGCTGGGGGACATCCATCCCTCGGGACTGGGTACCAGTCATGGTACCAGTCACAGCCCCAGCACAGGCGCCCCACAGCCCCCACAGGTACCCGCAGCCTCACAGGGATTAGCGGTGAAGCCAGCAAAACCTCATTAAAAGCAGATTTTCCTCTGAGTGATTAGCACGGGATCACACAGGCAGGGAGCAGCCTGGCAGGGCACAGACCTGGGGCTGGCGCAGGAGATGGGCAGCACGGGCAAGGCACAAAACCTTTGTGCCATGGTGCGGGCCTCAGTGACCCTGAAGCTTCGTGCCAAAAGAGGCAGCAGCCCCACACCCTGGTGAGCAGCAGGGTTGGTTCTTGCCCTCACGGGTCCCATCCCCACCCCGGTCATGGCCAGTGGCAGCACATGGGGTCATCGTACACCTTACCCTCAGCATGCCCCACCCCAGGGACACCCATGGGATGCTCACGCTCCGGGCAGGCTGGATAATGATTGCTCAGCCCCAGCCCTCTGCCACGCTGCACCCCTGGGTGGGGACCGGCTGCACCGTGAGTCACCGGGGTCACCGCGCACCTCCCGGTGCCGGGATGCAAGGGAGCACCCCCCCACCATCGTACCTCGATGATGCGGTCCTGGGGGGCCAGTCCTGCCGCCCCGGGCCGCGGTTGTACTGCCCCGGGCGGGTCTTGTCGCTGTGCAGGTTGAAGCCGTAGCCATTGGGACCCTTCTTCATGTGGCACAGCCGAGGCCGCAGCTCCTCCTGCAACGGGATGAGCCTGTGGGAAAGCTGCTCCCAGACCCACCCCCCCCAACACCCAAGGACCATCAGAGATCCGCCTGGGTGGTATCCGGTGGCTACCTGCACCCAAGGACATCTCAAGGTGGGACACAGGGTGCCAAAACACCCTATGAACCCAAGCTCTACTTAATTAGGTGTGGGGCACGCTAATTGCAGTGAAACGTTAAACAAACATGTTATTATGTGTGCTCCCAGACCACACTCTTCCTTTTGGGATCAGGATTGCAACCACCAAATGAAGGTGGAAGAGTAAACACAAGCCAGGCTGCTGGGAAGCTTTTGCCATAGGAGAAGTCTCAGCCACCAATACAGGTCCCCCCATAACTCCAGTGCAAACTGCAAACCCAGCAATGGGACCACCCCAAAGCACCCCACAGCCATGGGAAGTGGCACATGGGGCTTGGACAGGCAGCTGGGACCCAGATGGAGCAGCCCAAACTCTGAGGCACCCCAATGTCCCAGCAGGACCCTCTGGGATTGCAAAAGAGAGAAACCAGCTCAACCGGGGCGGCGCAATGTGGGACGATCACCTCTCAAGGAGACAACACCCAGCTCATCTGCACCCAGTTTCACCCTGACCTGTGGATCCACCAGCACCCGGAGCCAGGGAACCCAACTGGGTCAGTCACAGCCCCACATCGGCTCCCCATGAGCACAGTTCCCCACACTGTGAGCAATGGGTGGAAGCAGGAACATCCCCAGGAGCTGCCTTCACCCATCAGGGAGGAGGATGCACAAGAAGCATCAGAGGAATCAGGCAACACAAACACCAGCACCCAAACACCACTTCTACATAATTATATATAATATGGTTTGATCCTGCCTTGGCCACCACCTTCAGGGCTTTGGTAGGGCTCTCCCAGCAGTCGAGCCTGAAATACTCCTCACCATGGAGGGGATGATTAATATTCATTCTTTCTTCTGAGATGGTTTTTATCCTTTGGTACCGATAGCATCACTGAGGACAAGCACTGCAGGAATTCCCCCTCCCATACCCACACTGTGCTGCTCTTTACCCCCTGTACAGCAATCTCACTTCTTGCCATGAAATCCCCTTTGCTTCCTGATGGAAAGCCTGGTCCTTGGGGTGCCTGGCAGCACTGTGGTGGCACAGGGTCCCACACAGTCCAGGGTGATGTATTTGCAATCGCTAAGCCCAACACCATGATAAAAACCCATCCAGGCTGCTGCGACTGCACCCTCCATCCGCCCAGGCAGCAATCCCTAATGAGGGACAGGGAAAACCCAAATCAAGGCCAAAACGCAGGAGCCTGGAGGAAGGCTCTGGGAAGGGGGCTCAGGCTCTATGAGCACCCCTGCTCCCGGTGCCCTTGGCAGCACCACGGGGTTGCTCCACGCCGATAGCTCGGGACAAAGACAGAGGGAGCACCCGGCAAGCAGCGCTGGCAGCGCTCCCGGGCGAGGAGGAGGAGGAGGAGGGAGGACTTCGCTCCCATCCATACCAACAAAGCCCCGGCAGCCCAGGCTCTTGGAGACGCTGGAGCCATGGACCTGGGGGGGAACCCTGCAGGATGGACAGGGGGTCATGCCAGAGAGGGAAGATCAAGCCCTCAAAGGCCACCGGTGCCAGGGCAGCCTGGCCGAGCCGTGACCCGGCCCCCACAGCATCCCCTTGCCAGGGGCTGGCAGCTCCTCCAGCACAACGTGCCAGGCTGCCCTCACCCTTCCCAAACCCCTTGTGCCAGCAGAAACCCTGCGGGCAGCCACCGTTCCTGAGAAAAAGCTATAAATGCACCCGATGCTCCATCCCATTCATGGGACAAACACCCAGGGCATCCGCATCTCTCCAGCCCCAAAGTTTTCCTGCCCAGAGGGATCCCAAGGGACATGGAGAAGCCCCATGGCTGTGGGGCTGGGAGCTGAGCAGCAGGAAAACAGAAATGCCTTAATTTCTATCAGCTTTTGCATCCTCTCCTCCAACACCAGCAGCCTGCCTGTGGTGCTGGGGCATGGATTAGCCAGCAGAGCCTCTTACAAGCAATTACAGCCTCCGGTGGGTAGTGGGGGAAGCTGGACTCAGCCCCCAGCATGGACATCCTGTGCCACCACGGGTGGCAGAGGGACATCTGCCCATAGAGATGACCATGTGGGATGGGGAAGTCAGTGGCATCACATCCCTGCTCCTGCCCTAGAACAGGACTTGGGCACTTCCAGACCGTTCTCCCTCCAGGAGCATGTCAGACCATCCCTCCCCAGCACCTTTGGCCACCCAGTGATGTGGGGACCCCCTGTGTGTGTGCCAGGACCCACTCCCCATCTCCCAGCCCCATAACAGCAAGTTCAGGGCAGCTTTTGAAACCACAAGAGGCAGGAAACTCCCTGCAGCCCCTAGAACAGGACTTGGGCACTTCCAGACCGTTCTCCCTCCAGGAGCATGTCAGACCATCCCTCCCCAGCACCTTTGGCCACCCAGTGATGTGGGGACCCCCTGTGTGTGTGCCAGGACCCACTCCCCATCTCCCAGCCCCATAACAGCAAGTTCAGGGCAGCTTTTGAAACCACAAGAGGCAGGAAACTCCCTGCAGCCCTACAAGCAGCAACAAGCTCATCGGCAGCAGCATTCGCAGCTACTCAGAGAGAAACACAACAGCTCCAAGGATGCCTGGGCCAGCAAATTCACACGGGTCCTGAAATCTGGTGCACGCATTCGGGCTTCATACAAAGGGGATGCAAAGCAGCCTCCTCGCAGCATCCTCATCACGTCCCGTTCGACTGGAGCTGCTTTTCATGCAGCTGCCTCGAGAGGAAATTTAATTCATTTCCTAATTAGACACCAACTATTCCCAGTGCAACGCTCCCAAATGGAAGTGTTGGGGGGGAATCTGCTCCTCATTATACCCCAAAACCCAACCCTGGGAGGGTTTTACAAGGAGGCATGAGCATTGGTGGCAGGGGTGCCTCTGATCTAGCACTGAATTTGCTATAGGGAAGCGTGGGGCTGGTAGCTAAAGCCTTGCCCTGGTAAGAGCAGCCCCAGCCAGTGCCTGTGCTCTGATAACACCCTGTGGTTTGCATGAAGCTTTCTCAAGACACTCCTGAGCAATTGAAGCCTCCGGAAACGCAGGCGGGGGGAGGACGAGCTCTCACAGGGCGCTGGGGACAGTCCCTGTGGTGCAGGGCCCCCGGAAGCAGGGCTGGCCTTGGAGGTGTGAAAGTGTCACCTCTGGCTCAGCACCTCCAACCCCAGCACTGGGACCCACACGAGTGTCCAAGCCCCCTGGTACGGGGGGGTCCCAACTACGCGGGACCCAGCACTGTTGGGGAGAGAGGTTGTATCCTGCCCAGAGGTGGGATATGTGCACCCCTCACACAGCCCTGGGTGCTGGCGCTGCTCTCCCAGCCAGTGTCTCCAGGCTCCTTAAGTAAATAAAGGCAAGTCCAGCCCAACAAAGCAAACAGAACTCTGACACATGCAGAACTCCCGCTCCTTACCACAGCGATTCCCAGGGGAATCCCACTAACCCAGTGGGCTTGGATGGGGCTGATGGGGGTGGCAGGGGATGGGTCTGCAGGCACCGGCTGCCTGCCAGCGGCTGGAGAACACGGACACCAGTGTGTTCCCAGCTTGTCATGGAGAAATCCCTTTCTGCCCGCTCTGGCTTGGCTCCCCATCCCGCCTGGCATCTTCCCACCCTGCTTGGTGGGTGCCCAGCCGGGGCGGTGTCTGCAGACCTGCTCGCTTTTACTCCCCTGCCCCAGCCACAAGATTTCCTGATACCTGTTGAGAAACCATCCAGGACTGTGTGGCAATGTCACCCCATGTCACCCACTTCCTGCTCCTGAGCAGAGGGAAACCACTGCAGCAACTGCCCTGAGCCTGCCCCCTGAGCTTGTGGGGTATCTCCATCTGGGGCTGCCCCCTTAAAGCCCATGGGGTTTCTCCAGCTTCCCAGGCCCTTGGCATCGCTCCGGCACAGCCCCTGAGAGCAGGCAGCTACCCCAAAGCATGTGAGGGCTCTGTCCTCCTTGGGGACTGCACATCCTCAGCCCCTCAAGCCTGGCAAGGGGCTCACGCGACCTATGTTAACTACATCCCTTTTATTTTTCCCAGCTCGTGGAGAGATCTGGGAGCAGAAAGCACAGCACAGACGGTGTCACCAGCCCCAAGGGAGTGCTGGCACTGTGACACAGGACAGCAGGCACATTCCTCCTGAGTGGGGCTACACGGCAGCCCTGTTTGGGGCTAGACCCAAGGGATGGCATGGGAGACAGAGCAAGCAGGGCAGTGACAGGGACAGAGCCTGGTTGTTCCCACCTTAACAAGCCCCTCAAGGAGGTGCTAAGGCAATGCTTTAGCCAGGCAGGGATGAGACTGGTGCCCTGCAGTGGATCAACCCGACCAGGGGCAATGGGCAGCTGGCTCAAGGCTAAAGTTTAACAGGAGACAACTAATAAAAATCACCTGATTCTCAGCAAAACCCTGCGTGTTACCAGCTCAAGAGGCACCAAAGCCTGCATGGGGCTCAGCATCGGCACCAGGAAGGCCCCACAGCACCAACCCTTCACAGACTGTGTTTGGTAACAGGTCGTAGGAGCTCCCCAGAAGGTCCCTCACACTCCAGAGACACCAGGAGCCTGCTTCCTGGGAAGACCATCCACATCTCTGTTGTAACAACAAACATTATGCTTTTGCTGGGTAAACAGAAAGCAGTGTTGTCTCCAGCAGCCCAGAGCGTCTCTTAGGACCCGCTCTGGGCAGGAAAGGTCAGCTATTTCTCAATTCCTCACCTTTCTGCATCACTGCTACTCCCACATGCCTCTTACAGCCAACATTCCTACATTAGTAGGTGTCTGTACACAGGGACCAACCAACAGGACCAGCCCCCCCCCGGCCTGGGAAAGGCTCTGCCATCTCCACTCCACAGCAGAGACCAGTCACACTCAGGGCATGAGTGATGCCACCAACACCTGCAGTCACAAAATACCCCAAAATACCCTCCACAGCTTTTTTTCTGTTGTATTTTGGAGCGGATTAAAGCCAGCCACCCCTCACCCAGGGCAG
>NW_009924484.1:1741-9621 GCF_000696875.1 Nestor notabilis | reverse complement strand
CGTGATCTCTGGCTTCAGATAAGTTCTGTAGTTGACACCCGCTTTTCTTAGAAGTCCGTTCCAAGATTCATTATTACTGTGGTAATACTTTGTGGTATTTACCACAAAGAAGATCAACATAGAATCCTGTTGTGTTTTGTTTATTAGTACGCTATCCTGAATGCTGAATTAAAAGTGTGTACTTCAATTTACAGTTGTTTGTGTTTTGCTTTTAATATGACATATGGGGAAAGTATCAGTGCTTGGGGTGGTTTTTTTCTTAGCCCTGCCCTTCTGTTAGTTGTCTTATTTTTGTTTCCATGTAGGTACCTTCAGTTTTGTTTGCTCCAAGCCATCTGATGTCTCTCCTGACACTTGGGATCAATTCTGCCATGGTTCTGGATTGTGGATACACAGAAAGCTTGGTGCTGCCTGTATCCTTTAATAATACGGAACAAGATTTTCAGCAACAAGGCTGTTGTGGCAAAATGATACTTTTAGACTGAAAGTGAGCAAAAATGTAGTAGGAAGAGATCAACCAGTGTGGCTTTTGACTATAGTATATCATGACTTGGGGAATCTCTTCACAGCTGACATGCAAAATCTGTGTTCCCTTGAAACTTGGGAAGGGAGTTTGTAACTTCAGCCATTAGATACTAGAAATTAGCTTTGGAGAAAAGCACTTGTAGCGTATTTCCAATAGCTAGTGCAAGTGATTGTTAAGGGGAAAAAGCATTTAGTTCCAGCACCCCGAAAACTCAAAACAAAAGAGAATTTCCTGATCTTCATGTAGATATATGAGGGAATTCCGATTCTGAGCTGTTGGGGTTCTCTTCCTCTGGGAGGAAAGGCTATACACAAGTAAGTTCACACTTACACATTCCAGGTTACCAATGATTTATTTGTGAATGTTCATCTTTGACTAATGAGCAAAGATTCTTGTTGAATATGACTTACATCATAACTTACTGTGACAGCATCTGATTTTTAAAGTGACCACTGTTTGGCTTTTGTTGGTGTAGTAAAAGCTGTGTATTTAGAAGAATGTAACTGGAGGAAAAAATACTGTCCCTTAAGCATGATATAGAGAATTAGCCTGAGTTAGTAGATGTCTTTGACTTATATGCAATGTTTTAGGGAGCTGGAGTATCAGCTGTTGGAGCAGTGCACAGTTGATACCGGATTAGCCAAAGGACAAAGCCTTCCATCTGTGATGGGTAAGGTCTGTTTGATGTAGCATGTGTGATGTGAACTTGCCCTGGGGGAAGTGGGTTGATACTAGCAGCGAATAAAATGTGTTTAGCATTCACCGCATCCTGTGTGATCTACTTCCATGGTTTCTTTCTCCATATTTAACAAATACATTCTTTTTCTTATAAGCCACTCATAGCAGCAGGTTTGAATGAAGGCTTATAAAAGTGCTGTAGTAATTCTTCAGTCTGTTTTGAGAGAAGACAAACTTTTTATTTCTGTTCCTAATGTTCTTTCTTCATTAGAATTTTTAATAGCTGCTGTCAAAGTGAAACTTTAAAGTGCTAAGTGTAATTCAGACTTAGTTTAGTTCTTTAATTCTCTTTCTACTTAAAAAGCTTTGGTTCTAAGTTATTTTTTTATTTCAGGCTCAGTTCCAGAAGACATAGTAGAGGATATAAAAGGTAAAATTTTCTGTGTCATAAAACTCTAGTTTATTAAATTGTGCAGTAGAGTATGATAATGACAAGTGTGAAATACTCTGCATGTAGGAATTTATTTCATCTTCTCTGTTTGCCATATTTCTTACCTACTGGAAGAACTTGCAGTGTGCTTCCTCTCTGAAAGCAAAACTAAAACCATTTTGAATTCCTCTTTTGGGTTTAGCCTATGCATTGTTAAGATGCAGCTCATAGACACATTTGACAGAGTAGCACAGAAAAAGTCTTACACTACTGTATATATCCTGTGATCAGCAGGCCAGGTTAATTTGGGTAGCATTTAAACTCATAGTCTACATAGCACCCGAATTCTGAATACCTGAAAGTGTAGAGACCATTTTTCTTTGCATTTATTTGATAATGTCCTGGATCAGCAAGGGCCTAAAGTGTGTATTCTTCTCTAAATTTAGCAAAATTATTGTCTATTGATGATGAAAGGATCCAACAAAGTCTCTTCTGCCCTTTCTTTTATGTAGTCCGCACTTGTTTTGTGAGTGATCTCCAACGTGGACTGAAAATCCAAGCAGCTAAGTTCAACATTGATGGCACTGCTGAGGTGGGTGGAGAATGAAGCTTATCCTAGTCCTTTGAAGTGGATGTAGCCTTTTTGGCTTCTGAAATAATGTACCTACATTTTTGTTTATAGCGTCCTTCACCACCTCCAGATGTGGACTATCCTTTGGATGGAGAAAAGATTCTCCATGTAGTTGGCCCTATCAGGTGAGAAGTACAATAGCAGAGCATTTATCTTTAGGAGGATGTATTTTTCAGCTCTAAAACCACATGAATTTTCATGAAATTAGTTTTAATGAAACACTTGCATATGCTTTCAATGCCTGTTAAGTTAAGGCTTTGTGCTGGTCACGGTGCAAACCTGTATTAAGAGATGTCAGCTTCTCCAGAGAGCTAACACTTAAAGATAATAGCAAATAGCCTGAGGGAATGGCGGAAGCAGAAACGGAGTATTAATGTGTAATGATTAGATGGGTTCAGTGAAATGAATGGGACGTTGTCTCCTCCCTGTTGGCACTGCCTCCTGCGTGGTCTGTATGACAGAAGTAGTGATGAGGCATTGTCAGCAGGAAGTCTGTAGTTATTTCCAGTTTGTGTTAGCTCACAGTGTAGTATTGCTTCTCATTAATACTTATTTCCTGTCTTTCCATAGAGACTCCGTTGTCGAAATATTGTTTGAACAGGATAATGAAGAGACATCTGTGGCCACTTTGATCTTGGATTCGCTTGTTCAGGTATCTTTCTGTTGTAAACAAGTTCTTGAATGCCTCCAGCCTTGGAGAACGTACTCTTACAAGTGACTCTTTCTAAAGTAACACCCTTCTGACTGCAGGTTGTTACTGGTTGAAAAAGTTGAGCATAGCATTGACTCCTAGGGTTCTGCCACATGATGAATTTCTTTGGGGTAGTAAGTCAGCCTGTGTCACCCACTGTGTGATTGCTTCCTTACTCTTTGGTATACTGCAGTGTGCCTAGCACTTTTCTAAGAAACGTAGTGCTCACCCCTCAGCAAAAGTAATACACTAGCTTGCCTTTATTTGGGGGTGGAGCTTTATGTGTGTAGTGATGAAGGAGTAGCTAATACTTGGTGGTGTAGGAATTATTCTGCTTAAACTGAAATTACACAGGTATTCTATTTCTTCTTTTTTCAAGGTGTTTTGCTCAGAGTTAGACTTTGAGTCCTGCAGACTGCTGGTTTGTCTAAGATGGAATAAAAATAATTTGGCTATCTCTATTATAGGAAGTACATTAGATTTATTGAGGAGAATTTTCCTGGCATATACAAACACTTCATTTCTTATTATATTTAGTAAAAAAATACATTAGAAAACCACTGTAAATGGAAATTTTCATTATGTGGTAGTGTTTGCATGTTTAATCAAAGCTGACTTCCTGTAGTTACTGACGCCATTTGAATTAATTTGCTGAGACATAATCTATTGGAGAGCTGTAAGCTTGGATGACGTGACAAACATTTCAGTTAGAATTCCTTATGAAAACAAATTGTTTAACAAGAACTGTGCCCGGACCCCTCATCTCCGTACTTGCAGGCGTTTACCTTGCATCACTCTTCATCCTGAGGAAGGACAAATGTTAAATAGCATCCAGTTATTTCCTCTGGACAAGAGCCTGGTGTATCTTCTCCCCGAACTTGTGGGAATTACTGTCACCAATACCTCTGTCTTCTGCTATCTTGGCCCATCTCAGCTGAAGAGCTTTAGAGGGACTCACAGCATGTCCATAAAAGCCTCAGCTGGGAAGTTCCTTAAGACTAGTTTTCTTGGGAAGTGTGGATTGCAAATAACGTTGGAAGTGTGGATTGCAAATAACATTGGTTATGTTTCAGCTAATTATGAAAAAACAGCAATTGATGTGTGCAGAAAGACTGACTGAATTTCTAACAGACCTTTTTTTGTTTTATTCCTGTTTGCCTTAGTGTCCGATAGATACCAGGAAGCAGCTGGCAGAGAACTTGGTAGTTATTGGCGGCACCGCGATGTTGCCAGGATTCCTTCACAGGCTTATGGCTGAAATCAGATACCTGGTAGAGAAACCAAAATACAAAGAAGCACTTGCCACTAAAACCTTCAGAATTCACACTCCACCTGCCAAACCCAACTGCGTGGCCTGGCTGGGAGGTAAGAATAAAAACAACTGTTAAGGAAAGGTACAAAGTGAAGATCAAAACTTCTAAGTGGGATTTGTAATGAATAAATAGCAGTAAAAGTTAGGTTATCTACTGAAATCAAGTTGCAGTGGAGCTCTGTGGAATCGTTACGCCCTTCTGGAAGAAAGGGTTCATCCAGAGGGCAGAAAGAGGCACTGTGAGTTATGGGAGCTTTAACGAGGTGGCAGGAGTGACGAGCAATTCGAAACGGAGGTGTGGAAGAGGTGGTGTTGATTCAAGTGCAGTACAGGGCTACCGTCATACGGTGGCACCAGTAAAGTAATTGGACAGAGCAGAGTCCTGCAGCTTGTGGAAGATCTGCTTATTGAAAAAACAAGTTTAATTACTGACTGACGAGGTGTGAGCTACAGAGGCCAGAGGCTGCTAACTCTCAATGCTGTCCACAAGTAATAAATACAACAACTTGCGATGGATTTTTGGATGCTGTACTGGCAAGCTAGGGGAAAAGAAAGGCTTTCTGTTGCTAGCCACTCTTCTGGAAGGTTCTCAAGTTGATAAGAATTCATGCTTTTCTAAGCTTTCGGTTAATAAGCTGAGCCCATGTGGTCTGTATGAAGAACTAACTTGAAAGGTAAATTTTATATCCATATGGCTTAAAATGTAAATGTTTATAAACACCTACTTAGTTTTAAAACCTTTGGGTCTGCTTTTAAGATTAGCAAACAAGAGTGATTTATATGTGCCAAGCTCTCTGATAAGTTTTCTTCACTGGCAGTGCTAGTCAGCTGTTGCAGCCTGAACCATCTCACAACTTGTGTAAATTTCTTACGGGTATTGTGTGGCACCCTTTTTGGGGGAGAGGAACTTTCCTTAAACACAAGGTGGTTTGTTTGAAATGCTTAAGATAAAAACTTTTAGGAAACTTTCTTGTAAGAAGCTACTTTTGCTGTCAGCAGAGACTAGATGGTTCTTGGTTTCAGTTACTTTCGAAGGACATAAATGGAAGCAATTTGAGACTTAGTTGGGCTACTGAAAAGGAAAGCGGCTATATCCTTTCATGCCTTTAACTTTGGGGACAGAGCTGAAAAAACCCAGTTGAGATTCTTGATGGGAAGTAGAAAAAGAGATTCAGTAAATCACATTAATGCAACATTTCCCCCTTGCCCGCCAATATTGTAGGAGCCATTTTTGGAGCACTTCAGGACATACTTGGGAGCCGGTCTGTGTCCAAAGAATATTACAGCCAGACAGGCCGCATACCTGACTGGTGCTGTCTTAATAATCCTCCACTGGAAATGATGTTTGATGTTGGAAAAGCACCCCCACCGTTGATGAAGAGGGCTTTTTCTACTGAGAAATGAGAAACTGCGTGCTACACAAGGATTCTCCTCCTCTATTTCAAGTACATGTATATGCATTGGTTTGGGTTTTTTGTATTAAGTAATCTGTGTGTAACACTATTAAATAGGAACAATGTGGATGTTTTCAGGCAGTATACTGGTAGGTACTAACACTATTTAAAACCATGTCCATTTTGAAAACTTAAATCTGGCAACTACTATGCTATTTAGTCCTGTTCTGGAGAAACTCTGAAATGTCATGAGTTATAGCCTACTGAGTTGTTTGTTATTTATCTGTACAGTAAATTACATTGATGAGAGTATTTGTTTTAAGATAGTTTTAACGTGCTTAGCAGAAAGAAGGACAATCTACTGTGGGAAACATCTATGGAAGTTTGTCTGCCAAATTCCATATTAAAATATTCCACCCTAGAAGCATGTGTGGAGGAAATGGTTTGGGTCTGTTAAGTGAAGGTGGTGGATGAGTATTTCCCCTGAACACAGTCCTGTTTTGAGAATTTTAGCAGAGACCTCTTCTGCCTGCAATTCTCACACTGTACTGAGCTGAAAACTCTCCCAGTATCTTTCCTCCAAGACAGACATGAACCGTGTAAGAATTATAAACAGAGGTGCAGGCAAATCTTAACTCTCTTACCGAAATGTCAATTTTGGAAGTAATTTCTTTGCCCTCGTTCCCCCATCAGAATTAACTCCATTGTCCTGCAGCAACATGTATTAAATGAAAATGCAATATGAAGTTAAATACCTAAGAAGAAAAAACCATACATGTGGATATTAACACTATATTTAGGAATTCTTGGCTAGTTAATAGGCTTTTAGCAATGCTGTAACTTTACAGTATTGAAGAAGGAGCACTCCTGTGGAAAACAAACACATAACACTTACATGCTGCTGCTAGTGCTGCTGGTTTTGGTTTGTCATGATTCTCACTGTCCTTCTGTAATACTGCTGTGAATTAACTCTGCACGCAGAGCTGGGGCTCCTGTTGAGCACTCCAGTCAGTGCCGGTGCATGTCAGCAGTGTCATGTCTCCAGAGAGGGACTTCCCGTAGCCCAAAATACTGCTAAACTTGCTGCCAGCGTGCTGCACGTGACTCGCTGGCTAAATGGTGACTCTTCTGGTGTCTGCTGGTTACTGAGGTTTGAATCCTACTCTGAGGAATAATTGTTTATCTCAAATTTGGGGAAATACATCTGTATAGAATTATTGGGAGGGGTGTCATCTTTTATTGGCAGAAACATGTTTTTTGCGACCGCTTTTGCTGTGCTGTCTGCTAACTACCCGCTGTTGTTCCTGAAGCATGTTTCCTGAAGTTGAACATGTATTTAAAGAAACATTCTTGTGGTGAAGCTTAACAGAGGGCCATGTGCTACAGCATTGAAGTACACTTCTGCACAGTTTTGTCATTCTGTTTGATATATGCTTTACCTTAATATATGGTGTTAGTTAACACATGGTAGGAGATACTCCATTTTGAGTTAAATCATTTTCAGAGTTAAACAAACAAACAGAAAGCACTGCTTAAAGTCTCAGAGTCTGTCTCAGGTGAGGCTGCTAGTTGCTAGCAGTGGTCTAATAGTATTGACATGGTTGATTTCTCTCCTAGGTGCTCGCCGGTACATTTTTAAATTGCCGCCTTCTAACGTCAGATGAGCTGCAGGGCTGCTAGCAGGAAGCAAGTAAAACAGAGAGATATAGCTGGGCATAGTTGTTCACAGTTATTTTATAGTCCTAGCCTGAGGTTAGTCTCTGAGAGATCATGGAAAGGAAAAGCCCTCTGCAGTGGGTATCTGTCCACGGGCACTCTTCGAGAGTGTCCATTCCCTTTGCGAGCTTTCCCCTCTGCAAAGATGCCAATAAATCTCTTGTGTAACATCCAAACAAACCCTGCCTCTGTGAGGGTGTGGGCTGCAGAAAGGGCTCTGGGGGCTGTGCTGGATGGTCACCTCCACAGAATCATAGGTTCATAGAATACTTACTCTTGGAAAGGACTTTAAGATAATCGAGTTCCAAACCCCCTGCCATGAGCAGGAACACCTCACCCTAGACCATGTTGCCCAAGGTTCTGTTCAACCTGGCCTTGAACACTGCCAGGGATGGAGCATTCACAGCTTTCTTGGGCAACCTATTCCAGTGCCTCACCACCCTCACTGTGAAGAACTTCTTCCTTATATATAACCTGAACTTCCCCTGTTTAAGTTTAAACC
>NW_009924484.1:0-1572 GCF_000696875.1 Nestor notabilis | reverse complement strand
CGAGGCCCTGGCTGCGAGCGCCTTGCGCAGGGCACGCTGCTGCTGCCACCGGGCCTGGGCACAGGCCTTGCTGCCTCCCAGCTGCCTCGTCCCCTCTCCTGCCTGTCCCCAGCTCCCTGTGGCTCTGTCAGGGTCCAATTAGAGAAAACCCCAGTGCCGGACCCTGTTTCAGTTCGTGAAATTAAGATGCAAACAAAGTCAAGTACTGTAATCGACCAGTAAGTTTATTAGAAAAAGACAGTTATTATAAAAAAATGGAAATTATTGCAATAAAAGGGATAGCGATAGGACAGATTGGAAAAAAGGTAGAACATGAAGCAAGGATTTGGGATGGAGAGAGAGTCACTACTGTGAATCCAGTGGTGTCCCGGGGATCTTTCGTCATCGTCATCAGTGGTGGGAGTTCTTCAGGGTTCATAGTTGGTATTAGAGCAGAGTGTCCCCAAAAGACCATGGTAGTCGTTGGAGGTGGGTGTCCTCATGGAGGAGTCCTTCTGGGGTCGTACCCTTGAAGGTGCCCTTGGAGGTGTCCTGAGGGACTTGCCCTGATGGTAATGTCTCATGGAGGGTGTCCCTCAGGGTCCATAGTAGTCATCGGTGGAGAGTGTCCTCACGGAGGTGTCCTCCTAGAATCTTCCTCATGGCAATGGCTGCTTTTTGTGATTACCTTTTGCCCCTTTTATAATGATTTGGGGGGAGTACCTGTGTTCTTAATGTCACATATTACACATTCCTGGTGGACCAGTTTCCCTGGTCTTGCAGCCAGCTCTTCAACTGCACGTGTCTGCAGCAATTCTTGGGATAATAGGCAGCAATTCCTCACACCAGTCCCTGAGATCATGGACCGAAGACTCTTACCTCAGTTCTTGCCCGCTCATCCCTCAGGCAATGGACGGTGGAGTCCCAGTTCAGCTCCTCACATCCTTCTCCCAGTCAACGGATATTGGACTCGAGTATCGTAATTCCTCCCACCCATCTCTGAGACAAAAGATAAGTGGAATTCCATCTCGGCTTCTCAAACCAATCTTTGAGACAATGGACAGTGGAGTCTGATTTCAGATCAGTCTCTCACAGGATCCCGGCCCCGCTCCCCCTGCCTTCAGCTCCCTCCCTCAATCCCAGCCCCACTGCATTCTTTCTCTCTCCCCGAGGCCACAGCTGTCACAAACCTCCTTGTCTGGGTTCTGCAAGGGCTCATCCTCAACGTGTATGTGGTCAGTCAAGAGCTGGATGAACCTACACATGACTGCATGCAGCAGCATATGGAGAAACTCAGCCAGGAGATGGCTCAGCTGCTGCAGGAACTGGAGCAGAAGAGCCAGGAGCAGAAGAGATCATCTTGCCCCCAGAATTCCAGAGTTGAGCTTGATGGAGCAAGCAGTAGGGCAAAACAATGGGAATAGTCTCTTCTAGATTTGCAAGCGCACTGGAGGGATTAATTCAACTGAGGATGCCGTATTGCAGGACCAGTACAGAAAAGTAATTTTCTTTATAAAAAACGTTCCCTTTTAACCCTGCGGGATAGTTCTGTAGCTGCCACTTCGAGGCACCAGCATTGCTTTCACCACCGCT
>NW_009924483.1:2866-10611 GCF_000696875.1 Nestor notabilis | reverse complement strand
CGATCCCCCAGTCGCGCAGGCAAAGCGCCGATCGCTGCTCTCGCTGCGCTGTACCCGCGGGCGCGCTGCCAAAACACTCCCAACATCTCAGGAGCACAGCAAGAGCTTAATAAAGAAATACACACCGGCTCCTCCTCGTGGCCCCCATTCACTACGGGTCGCTCCTCCGCTGCCCAGGTACCTTGGTCGACCTACCCGCAGCAGGTTTCTAACCTCAGTTTTCATTCGGTATTTTTGTTGTAACTCAAACTTCGAAGCATTTTACAAAGTAAAAATGTTACAGGCACGTGGCAAAGTAGAACCAAAATTCTCCTGCAAATCTCTACTAACCTTTTAGGAGCTGGTATAAAACAAGAGATGTGATCTTTCCGTGTGTTCCCCAAATGCAGACACGAATTATTTCTAATAATCATAGTATCAATAGAATAGTTTGGGTTGGAAAAGACCTTAGGATTATCTAGTTCCAACCCCCTGCCATGGGCAGGGACACCTCACACTAGACCGTGTCACCCAAGGCTCTGTCCAACCTGGCCTTGAACACTGCCAGGGATGGAGCATTCTCCACTTCTTTGGGCAGCCTGTGCCAGCGTCTCAGCATCCTCACAGTAATAATGTTTACAATATTACAGTAACAATTTCTAAGGCTGCAAAATAAAACTGCAAACAGATAAAAATCAGCTAGAAAAGAGGTTTCAGATGCACCTATGTGCACAGTAGCTTCATTTTGCCAGGGCATGCCTCTCACTGCTCAATCCACAGAAGTCTCCATTGGCACAACTCCTAATTTTTACACCTTCCATGCTAAGGAAATGAAGCTTCAAGGGGTGTACCTGTTTTTTCACAGTTTTTGTCCAGGCTCCATGACTCATACATTGTGATGGAGGCTCTCTGTGCCATCTGGCCACACTCTTCAGATCACAGCTTCTGTCCAACAGAGGGGACAACTCTCGCCAGGTTTGCAGGTAAAAGAGGGTCAAAACTGCCTGTGCAGAGCTCATCAGCACTGCTTCCTTTCCCTGCAGCATGCCACATTTCTGCCCCTTAAGTCAATTCAGACATGATTTCACTAGGTAAGCATGACATGAATTTCCCACAGTGAGTTATTAATGACAGGAAAGATTTTGGGGTTTACGAGCCGGGAGGAGATGATTCCCTTCCACCAGTGGGAAGGAACACGTGAGGGTTTCTGACTGCAGGTTCAACCTCTAGTGTCAGCAGTTAGAGATAACTGAGTCAGGCACAGAAAGATTGGCAAAAGGCAACATTTCTCAGTCCTGCATATATAGAGCTGCCACAGAAAGGAAGAGGAGATGAGATCCACGAGATTGGGAGCCAACAGTGCAGGCAGCTGAAGCTCCACATCTCTTCCTTGCTTTCCACTCCTCTTGGCAGCCCGACAGAGCATGCTGCAGTTGACTAAGACCACATGCAGCTACCTAGAAGCAATCACAGCAAGGGCCCGGGAGAAGCTAATATTCATGGAATGGCTTGAAAAGTAACCAAAAAAAGGAAAAGAAACACCAAACCACCAAGGAAAATGTAGCTGAATCATTCTTCTTCTTTCCACAAGAGATCTACTCAATCTGAACCACAGAAACTTGCAATAGCAGAAAGATATGACAGACAGCAGTGGTAATGACAATCAGGAGAAATCAATAGCATTGTCTTTTCTTTCCATACAGTGGGATCAGGGGCAGAGGGGTGGGAAGACACTGCTGCATTTTCTGCCTTCAGCATGCTTCTTAAAACTCCAAAACTTCAGTTAATTCCTCCAGTGCTGTATCTAAGCCATTTTAATAGGAATGTCTCATCCTCTTCCCTACCAGCCTGGCTAAAATTGTCTCCGGACCAGTCAAGTCGTCTTTACAGCCCTTGCACAATTAGGAGGATTACAAGGCAGCAGACATCAGGCAACATCTCTTTTGCAATACCTTGTAAGAGTAAAAAATAAATTAAAATACTGTACCTGCAAGCTGTTTATATTTTAATAACCTCTTTCATTCTTCAGCAAAAACAAAGATGGTGAAACTTATACTTAGACTGTTTCTAAAACAGTGAATTCCAGAGAGAGTTTGCCGAGATCAGCACAACATTCTGAATGTAAGATGAGCAGGAGGCCCCCCGGTTTAGATTTGCTGTCCACTGCCACCTACTGTTAAAACTCCACCATGTCAAACTTTGTGAGGGATACGGCTTAACAGCGCAGAAAGGGAAAGCTTTGGAACTGAGATTGCTGGGGGCGGGAATAAAGGAAAATGCCTAGAGAATTGCTCACCTAACCTCCGCGAGTTGGGGCATAGCACACAGCAGCTTCACAAGTTTGGATTCTCTCCAGCAACATTGAACTTCTGGCACCTCATTTATACAGCTAATCCCCAGCTCAAGATAAGGCCTTTCCAAACAATGATTCAAAGCAAGGGCCTCAACTAGTCAGTGTTGTCAATTTCCTCACAAAGAAAAAAATGCAGCTACAGAAAACCTTCAGCACTTTCACACGTAGTTCTGCTAATCCTCCAGCTGTCCTCCAGTGGCTGTTAGATTAATTTTCACTATTTAATGTTGCATTTTTACTCTTTGATTTGTTTTAAAAAGATCAGATAACAGACCTTGCAGTGAAAACATGCAACATGGGGAAAACATGCAGCAGCAACTGAGTCTGCCTCCCAGATGGAGAAAAGAAGTTCACTGGATCCAAAATCTGCAGCTGAGATTCATTAAATCCTTAAAGGAACCTACTAAGCAAATCAGCTAGGACATCCCATATTATCCCAGTGAGTGCTTCTAAAGCAAAAGCTGTGTGCCGTATTCAAGACACTACATTAAAAAGCACTTAGCAGGTGAAAATCTTCAATTAAGCTATGGTGGCTTGCCACAATTTGTGTCAATTCCAGTTCTTTCACTGTGAAGGTTTTCTTCCGGATTGAGGGGTGATATAACAGATATACCTTCCTCCTGATGATATGCTGCTTTGCTCAAAAGCATTTGTGTCTGGCAACTGAAATGACTCTCTTCAGCTGTAATTCCCTGCAGGGAGTTTATCACATCAGTGCATGCTTAATGAAGATCATCAGGCCCCTGCGTGAATGGGTTATATGTTGTTGAAAGGTATGTTTTGTTGTCCGCTGAAGTCTATTTGGGTTGTGACATACATGTCCTTATTCACACAGAGATGATGTTAATTTAAAATCTAAACAAAAGATTGTATTCTGTCACATTCCTGTGCCACAGCTCAAACAAAGTCTGAATTTTCCCAACAGAGGGAACAGCTGAGTTACATTTACCTCGCTCAGAGGCACGAAAGCCGGTCTCTTGCCTTGTGAAAGCACTTCTGTACAAAGTGAATATAAACTTTGTTGGTCCCTGTATATATGTGAACTGGTAATGCATGGAAGCAACTACATGAGACAGCAGAGGTTCAGAATCTGTAACATTGAAGTTAATTAAAAAATACTTCTTGCTCAACTTGCATCCTCTCTGTAAATTAATCCCACTATCTAGGTTGTGAGAGTCACACGTGCACCCACTGCACAAAGTACATACTCAACCACATTACTCACTAAGCTAATAATTATACAGAGCCAGCAGTACCCAGGAACCAGCAGCACTCAGAAACTACTTCAGAAACATGCATCAATTTTGCTGCAACCTATTCAGCTCTTAAACTGGTAATTTACCAACAATTTCAAAGGATAATTCTATAAAACCAGAAAGTGACATTAATACCACTGAACACAAGCATCACTCACAGTAAACAGAAGTCTCTGGTTTATTCCACAACAACCAGAAATTAATTAACTTCAGTCAACTAAAGCTTCTCTAACTTCTCAAGTTACTTGCCAGAAGAAAATTCTAATTTCCTCACTCAAAATTCTTTTCCATGTACTTTAAATGCCAATTGTTTTTCCCACAAGTAATTTAACAACTATCCAGCTGCACTGTATCTTAAAAAGAGGAGAAATAAACTTCCTCTTTTGTTAGTCCCCAGTATATTTGAACAAAACATAGTCTGGCACAAATTAGTGTTTCATATGCACCATACACAGCTGATACTCCTTTCAGTAACTAAATTACATTCACTCACTAGACTCTGGATCCCTGTTAATTTATCGCAGCACAGATCTGACTGAAGACCCTCTGTAACCAAATGGCTGTTTAAGGCAATTACTGCAGCATGGGAAAGCCGTATGTGCCTGCAGCCAGCCATCCAGCCCCACAAGGGAGCTGGTCAGTAAGGAAAAACAGGGAAGGAACTAAAAAACATGCTTGTTAAGCACATATATATTCACCTGTGCAAACAGGAATTCTGCCATCAAAATCCCATTCCTTACCATAAACCTTAAGACACTGATTGGCCACACAGTGATGCTGAACCTTCATCCTAGCTGGATGTTGAAAGGATGTGGAGAGTTAAATTAACATTGCCATTTTACTGCTGCCTCGTCCATGTTTCTCAGCTGCCAAGAAGCCAGCCTTAGCTCATGCTACCAGTCCCTCTGGAGTCAAGAGAGAATCAAAACAGAAGGATTTGAGAAAAATACAAAATTATTTAAAGATCAGCCCCCACAATTTCTTTATTCTGTAAAGTGACTGCAGGTCTGAGCCGACCACATCACTGTAAATGCATTCTCCTTGTTAATCTATGTATTTCCTTTGCACCTTCTCATGCAGATCTATAGTCCTGTGCTTCAGCAAATCAAACTGTGTTTTAGATAACCCTGGCAGACACAGGTATGTGGTCTATAAGGAAAACAGACACTTTGGGGGATGTGTTTTTCTTTTACATCAACATTATTGGTGCAGTTTGTCATGCCAGTGATGTTCCACTGAGCTGAACTGATGAGACACACAGACATTAGTGATGTCTTCACTGAATTATCTTTATCATAGTGTAAGTATGTGGTAATACACTAAAATCAAAGGAATTCCTTGGAACTTACATCAAAACTGAGCCCCTCCTAAGAGTGGAAGCTGATTCTCCATCATAGAGCTTGCAAACATCCTACAAGAAAATAATACAGCGAATTAGCAGAAGTCATGCAAACTAATTAAACCCTCCTTTTTTTGTTTATACATGCTTTTTCACCAAGCTTACTTCTGAGTACAGCTGTGTGAGTGTACCTGACCAAGAGAACATGCTATCCAGTACCTGACTCTGCAGTCCTCTTTCAGGGAAGGTATTTTGACTTCAGTAGAAAGGTTATTTGTCTGAACCCTCATCCTTTTTATCCCCCAAATATATCAGCTCTCCTAATTAATATATTACATGTCTACAAACCCTTTCTTGTGGATTTGAAAATACTTTTACATTTTTTTCTTGAAATTAAAACCAGAAAAAAGTATTTAATGAAAGCTTGATTGAGCAATATGCTCAGCCTATAAAAACTACTCAGGTTTAGTCTGGTCCCCATACTCTTAGCTGAGAAAAATCTACAGAGGTTGTATTTTCTTTAATTCTGTCTTGTACTCATTTTCCTTTTGCTTTTACCTCTCATTTCCCTTTTGCTTTTACCTCTCATTTCCCAGGGATCATCACATTCTTCTGCCTCTCAACTTATGATTGCTATCAGATATTTAATAGACAGTATTACAAATAAATTATGAGGTAGATGTAGATTTTAGACGCAGTTTCTCAACCAACTTTTTATGCAACATGGAGCACTACTAGGCCCCAAACTGGTTGAACTACAAAAGGTCAATTTAAATATTAATGTTGATTTAATTAAATTGGGATTACATTCTTATCTGAACCTGACTCTACTGCAAAAACTATTAAGCACATTCTAAAAGGAAATTTTAATATGGCTTTTTTTTTTTTCATTTATTTTTCAATGCCTCTCAAAAAAAGACCTTTAAGCAAGGAAGATTTTACTCTGCCTCAGTGTCCAGCAGCCTGAATGAAACTATAGCTGTGTGAATACACCACACCTCTTAAAAAACATCCTTAATATCCATAAAGTGAGCAAACTGCTGCCACCCTAGAGAAGAAAACGTGCCATGTAGGAAGGCATTTTCTATTTTTCTATTGATTACACTGACTTAATAAAACAAATCTGTTCTCCTCCCACCCAACTTCTGCTCTTATCCTCAGTTTCTGAGCACATTCCTCCTCTCTGCGCCTATATTCCTCATTAACATGGCAGTTCTTGACCTAGTTACACAACTCCAACCCGTGCTGCTAGGTTTCTTCCCCCACCCCTATCTTCCCAGATGTCTGCTTGTTAGCTCCTGCTTCTCACTCCTTCTCCCCTTCCCTGAATTTCTTCTGCTTTCTCACATTTGATACTACAACTTCCCTTCTATTTGAGGCTCTTCACTACAGCTCTTGCTGTTGCTCTGCTTTCACACAAAGCCCAAGCAAAATATTTCACATACTTTCAGTAAAATTTCAGTCCTTGCCATCCTCAACAGACCACACTCCCATCAGTTGGGAACATGATATACATATAGTCTCATAAGCTCGTGGTAAGCTGAGAGGTTCAATCTGTTCAGTGTAAATACATTAAGAATTTCACTGGCAAATTTTGAGAAAAGTAATCTGATTTTACAAAGGCTTATGACATAAAATTGTTTTGCAGCAAAGAAAGCAAACCCGATATCCTTGGCCCAAGTGGGCTTCCTTTTAAACCTCATATCCCTAATCCGAAGTAGAGAGACATCAAAACTTCATCCCCCAAAATTAAACAACAAGATTATGAGGATTTTTGCTTAAAAGGGGCAAACCAGTACATTTCCCCTAACACCCTTCTAGTGACTCATTGAGATGTTTCCAGAAAATTCCAACCCAACTACACTTATCATTCTAACATGTATAATCAAAACTAAAGTTATTTCAAGTTTTTTTTAAATCTTGCAAACATTGCAGGAATCTAAATGAGTGATAACCCAAATAAGCAGATGAGGTTTGTATCTGCATGAGCCATGAAACACAAAATGTTTGTGTGTTACTTGACATGCAATAGGCTCTACATGACTTTATTTCCTCCCTTTCGGGAAGTATTATCAAGTCATCTGGCTTCACACTACCCTGTAGTAACTGAAAAGTTAAGCCACTACAGAGCCTGTGATGAGGATTTAGTGAAAGTGTGGTCTGTGTTTTTGAAATTTAATGCAGAAAGTGATTCATGCTCAGAGAAATGACACGAGATACACTGGGGAAGGATGTGAATCAGAACCTGGAAGGCAGCAGAATTAGCCTACTTACTGAAGCAGACTTATTAACTATAAAACTATTTATATAGTTGTAGTTCATAATATAAAACATAAAGTGTGTGCTGTCCCTGCCCATGGCAGGGGGGTTGGAACTAGGTGATCTTAAGGTCCTTTCTAAACCAAAGCATTCTATGATTCTATAATTCTATAGTGCATATTATTAATATATTCTATTTAGTAATATAGTAAACATATGGAACATAGAGCTTATATTTATTAAACATTAAGCTGTATCTTCAAAACTCAAATTGTTCAAGTGATATGACAAAATGAAAAAGCAATCCTGAAACTATCTTTAATTATATATACTTAAGATGAAAAAATCCACTAGCTTTCAAAGCATTAAGGGACTGCCAGCCCAAACTTCACATGCCAAGTCACAAGGCTATGAAGAATTCTCCTGAGTGTGTTTTAAACTGCTGAGCGTGCATGTGAGGGGAGATCAGGTCCTAAAATCACGCACAAGAATAAACCCCTTGTTTCAAGATAGCCAGATCATTTTAGAGCAGCATCGATGAGTTGGGGGGGGGGGGGGG
>NW_009924483.1:0-2835 GCF_000696875.1 Nestor notabilis | reverse complement strand
AAAATTTTGAGGCAGCGTCGTTGGGTGGGGGGGGGGGGGAGCAAAACACTTCCAAATCTGTACAAGGCACAGAGTGTTCTGCTCCCAAAAAGGAAATATTAATTTCAGTGCACATTTTTGGAGTGCCATTAGGATGACACACATAAAGGCATTACCCTTGAATTGCCCTGCTCCCAAGTTAATTCTTTTGCAGTTACAATCTTTTTTCTGTTAAGAGAGAGGTTGCAGGTGGGTTTCCAAGGAGAGGGGAGAGCTGCACATGAAAGAAATGCGTTAAGATAAACCTTCAAAGAGAAAAAGCATGGCTGAAAAATACATACAGGGATGCTGCAGGCACCTAATGCTTTAGTCCAGTAATGTTTTAAGCTGTATTCCCAGGTATTATTGTATTACTGCAACAAGCAGTCCCATTCTCCCCAAACATTTTATGGCTTTTTCCCCTATGCTTTACTACTGTCACTTCTGGGATATGCCTAGTGATTTTCTTTGGCAAATCACTTTTCAGCAGCTCCAGTTCCCCAGTCAAGCACACATGCTTAATGCTACTGATGGGAAAAAAAGCAGCAGGCACAGATGAAGGCAGAAGAGAAAACTGCCACCATACTTCTCAATGGCTGTGCCAAGTTCTGTGGGGCTAAAATGGTTGTGAAACTACAGTGTGTCTGTGACCATGCTTCGAAGCACCAGGGAGTGTTCTAGAAACAGCCCTTGGGCCCATCCCTTTGCTGTCCCAGCTATTACACACAAGAAACCTCCATAATATAGAGGATTAAAGGCGAATACAGGAGCAGACTTTGGTTTATTCTGGATGTTTTGCCTCCTCAATAATGTCTGGTTCCAAGCAGTGCTTTGTGGGCAGCTGCAGTTCAAGCCAGCTCGCTGTGGCCCCTGAAGGCGACAGGTCGCACATGCTCTTCTCCTCTGGCTCCCCTTGCTCATCCTGGCCAAGGTGGGGTATGTCCAGGTTGGACACAAAAGAAGATGCTCACCTGTCTATATGTAGAATAGAAAGGCCTGAATGACATTTATAAGAAGCATGTAGTTGCGCCTCATGAGCTACAGAGGTATTTTTCTGTCCTGTAGATGCCCCACTGTAATTCAACCATATTTTCCTGTGCCTGCACAGCCATTGCTGTTCCTGTGGTGCAGAGGGAGCACTGCCATACTCCTGAGTAGCAGCAGTGAGGAAGTTTTGGAGGTCCTTCTCACAGTTGCCTCAGGAGAAGGCTGATCTCTCCTCACCGTTGCTGGTGTCTGGCTACTGGAGGCGAGGGGATGGCATCAAGCTGCCTCAGGGGGAACTTCAGGTTGGGTATTAGGGAAAAGCTCCTCACAGAGAGGGTGATCCAGCACAGGAATGGGCTCCCCAGGGGAGGGGTCAAGGGCCCGAGCCAGTTGGTGTTCAAAAGTATTTGGAGAGATCTATATATGTGTATGGTTTAATTCTTTGGTTGCCCTGTGTTCAGTGAGGAGCAGGCCTGGATGAACTCTAGTGGGTCCCTTCCCGCTCAGGACAGCCTACATCTCTTTGAGCTTCTACAGCCTCCTCAAACACCTTACTCTTCTTCTACAGAGTGGGAGGAAAAAAGCCCCATAGCTTTGCTATGATCTGCACAAAACAGAAACCCAGTTGTGCAGGGCAGGGCTGCTGGTGCAGGCAGCTCAGGGTGCCACTTCCAACTGCCTTGGGTGACATGGTCTAGTGTGAGGCATCCCTGTCCATGGCAGGGGGTTGGAACTACATGATCTTAAGGTCCTTTCCAACCCAAACCATGATTCCGTGTACCTCATGTCAAAACTGCACCAGGCACCCATCCTGATGCCCTTAACAAACCTTGCTTATGCTTTTAACCCCCACGACAACATGTCTCAAGCTGTCATTGCACACAGTAAACCAGGTTTATTTCCAGCTGGTTTTTTAAACGCTGGTGGGGTCCTGAGCACTCGGGGAGTGGAGCAACCCGGATCAACATGGTATGGGAAATTTAATCTATAACTGTGTGCGTAATGAGCCTGACACCGAACAATAGATATCCTAACTGTGTGCGTACATCCTTGAGGAATAACACTGAACAGTAGACACCCTTGGTGCCTGACGCCGAACAATAGATATCCCTGATAAATGTGGCACACGACCATCCCCGGATGCCTAGTGGCATTGTGTAACAAAGGCACTGAACAAGATAAGAAGATGCGCGACCTTCAGATGTAAAAGTTCAGACCCGAGGAAGACTCGTTTACTTCATCCTAAGAAGACACTGCGCAAGCGCAAAGGACCTTTTAGCTAATTATAATACCAAGCGGGGATAGATCATGAATATGTATGCGTGTAGAGAATAAATGTAGAGAGCAATCGCATTGAGGTGCGCATGCTTCGGGGGGAATGATCCCCCGTGCGCCCAGGGCTGAATAAAGCATACCTACTTTACAACTGTAACGACTTGTGAAGTCATTCCGCACATCAAACACCCACCGCGCTCCGGGACCCTCCTTCTTTTTTTTTGTGGTAACCCCCTCCCCCCCCCCCCCACCCGCCGGCCGGGAGCGCCGGGGCACCATCAACCGGGGGCGGAAGTGTCGTCATAGGAAGGCTGTCTGCCCTCCCACAATTGGGGGAAGGACAGGGTGGAAGATGGCGGCGCCGGAGGAGCGGCTCGTGTCGGACGGGGAAGGCAGTACGCTGAGCTCGGCGCGGCTCTCCCCGCCCACGGTCTCGGAGACTTCCGACTCTTTGGCGCCCATGGAGCTGCCTCCTCAGAGCAACACGCTCATGGGGTTGCCCATCGTGGCGATCGAGAACATCCTCAGCTTCCTGTCCTACGATGAGATAAGCCA
>NW_009924482.1:0-531 GCF_000696875.1 Nestor notabilis | reverse complement strand
GGTACCATGGGCATGGTACCATGGGCATGGTTGGGGTGTCATGGTCAAAGCTGGGGTGCAATGAGCGCAGCTGGAAGGCCACAGGCACAGCGAGGGTGCCATGGGCACAGTTGGGGTGCCCAGGGTGCTACAGGCATGGCTCTGGGGATGCCAGAGTGCCATGGGAATGGTCAAGATGCCATGGGCATGGCCAGGGTGTCATGGGCATTTTTGGGGTGCCACAGACATGGTCAGGGTGCCATGGGCATGGCCAGTGTGCGATGGACACAGCTGGGGTGCCATGGGCACAGTTGGGGTGCAACAGGCATGGCTCTGGGGACAAAGGCATAGCCTGGGTGCCATGGGCATAGCTGGGGTGCCACGGACACAGTCAGGGTGCCACAGGCACAGCTGCGGTGCCATGCGAATTGTCAGGGTGCCATGGCCAAAGCCAGGGTGCTACAGACGTAGGCAGGGTGTAACGGTCACAGGCAGAGTGCCACGGGCACGGTCAGGGTGTCACAGTCTTGGCCGGGGCGCCCCGGGCACAGC
>NW_009924481.1:0-634 GCF_000696875.1 Nestor notabilis | reverse complement strand
GAACTGGTGAAGCAATCCAGCCACTCTGGCCCCACACGTACCTGCTCCTTCTTCGGCGACTATAGCGGTGACAATCATAAGCATAGTGGCCTTTCTCACCACACTCATAGCATCTGTCGTTTGGGTCAAAGGGGCGCCGGGCCGGAGGCCTGTCGTAACGGGAGCGACGAGGCATCCCAGTTGACACTTCCACTCTAACTCTGGAGCCACAAATCACCCTGCAACAGGTCCATGATGCCTCTAAGTTAATTGCTACTGTTTATGGAAGAAATACAAAAAGAAGAACCGTGTGCAGGCTAAAACTGCAGCCAGAGCAGTCAAGGAGGTTTTAGGCATAAACATACTTTCCATCAAGGCCAAGCACAGCATCTTCAGCATCCCTCGGGTCTTCAAACTCCACGAAGGCAAACCCCGGCGGGTTCCTCGCGATCCACACGGTTCTCAGGGGCCCGTAGTAGCTGAAGGCTCTCTCCAGCTCGCCCTTGCCCGCGCCCGTGCCCAGGTTCCCCACGTACACCTTGGTCTCTGCAGGGAGCAAGGCCGCGTATCAGCGCCGGCGCAGGAGCGGGGTCCCAAGGCGGCGGCGCCTCCGCTCCGCCTCACCCCTGGCGCCGCCATCTTGTTTGCGCGGCCC
>NW_009924480.1:0-5287 GCF_000696875.1 Nestor notabilis | reverse complement strand
ATAAACATTCTTTGGAACCACTCTGAGGCAGAGGTAAGAACAGGAGTCAGCCTGGTCCTACCTCAGCACTTCTGTTTCCAAAAAAGAAGCCACAAGACTTTGCTGCCAGCCTGCCCGGCTGGTGTTTAATACTGCTACTCCATCAGGGTTGGAGGGAGACCTATTGTGAATGGCAACAGTTTGCACTGTGACTTCTCCAACTGTGCTGCAGAACAGTGCAGGTGTCGCAGAAGGGCGGTGGGACATGAAGGCTCAGACCCGTTACCAGTCAAACCGTCTCAGCAGCAGGGAGCTCCTATCAGGAGAGAGCAACAACTCTGTGCACAAAGCTCTTGCTCTCTGTGCTTAAGGCTGAGGCAGTGACCCTTCTGCACTCTCCCCAGGTTTCAGAAGATCACCAGACAGAAATACATGTCAGTTATAAATACATCATGTCAGTTGCAGGGGATGGAGGTGGGATGGGGGCCACAGGGAGGGGAGAATTCAGAATGGAGAGAAAGGAAAAAGACATCTTACGTTTCCAGCACTGGAAAGAACAGTTTTGACCTCACGCAATAAGTCAGCGGACCTTTTCAATAGTCTTATCTGGCTTATGCACCATCATCTTTAACACATCATCAAAGGGAGTGTTGGCTGGCAAAGGGTTAAACAATCCCACACAGTGGAGAGCAAATCTGCAGTCTGCTGGGAAGGTCCCAACCACGTCACTGATGATCTCAGGTCCAACTTGAAGGAAGGAAGCAGCTTCTCAGCCTCACACGTCACTCAGGGCCTGGAGACAGCCAAAGACAATAAAGTGTCAGGATGGACCTCCTGCAGCTCTCCCAGTCCTTAAAAGACACATGGCTCTGAAACACAACATTTGCCTTCATCCCTAGGACACTCTGAGGAGGTTTTTTTCTGGAACCTGCAGTTGCAACCCAGTTAGGAGATGACAGAATGATCATCCTTCAAGGCAGCACACTGAACCACAATACATCATCCTTTCTCTACCCTCTGGTGCGTGCCAGAAACCACAACCACATTTTATCTGCCTTTTGGAGCTTTCCAATGGGAAACAGTAGTTCTGCAACTTAGTGAAGTAGGAGTGATCTGCCATCAAGGCATGGGACATCAACCCAAAGAACAGTTCCAAACTGAACTCCAGTCTTCCCAGACTGACTCATACTCCGCTATGTCATATTAAAGTGCTAAATGCTGCCCTGCTCTGACTTGCCCACAGAAGCCTTTGGGGCTGCAGGAAATCCTCAGTCTGAAGAGAAGTTGTACCTCGTCCTGGAGGGAGGAACAGCAGCACAGCCTCGCTTACCTTCCGTGCAAACTCCGGCAGAATGAAAGCTGCCCGATGGATGTCAGAGTTGTAGTATTTCAGACTCCTCTCCTCTACTTGCTGCTGTGAGAGCTGCTGCACAGGCTCCCGGAAATTCGTGTTCTGCAGAAGAGAAGTCAGGTAGCTCTGGAGTGTTTGGGCAGCGAGCAAAGGGCTGGGTGACAGGCACCCAGATACATGGCACAGAACCAAGAGGATGCGCAGCAAACAGATGATTTTCTGTTCTAATACAAGGTCAAAGGTTCTGCACAGCTCCAGTCCCCAGGGCTGGGTTTACACTCTGTACCTCTTGTGACTAGCCCTTATTCACAGTGTCAGTGCATGAGGTCAGACTGCATGCGAGTCATGTGCCAGATGAAGCTGTCAGACTGTGCCTCAGCATCTAAGCAGCAAGGCTTTTGCTTTTTGCAGCAGAATGCACGTCTGTGCTAAATCAGGCACCGTGCATGCTGCCAGTGCCCTGATAAACCACACACATTGGTGTAGGGAGCACTGCTGCTGTGGCAGTTGCATTACAGACTTGCTGTAATGCAGTAGACTGGGAAGAGAGCAGATCTCAGTGGTGTGACACAGAGCTACAACCCCACATCCTAACACTGACTCGCTTGGACCTCTGCATGAGATTACCAGTCACAAGCCAATTCTTATCAAGCAGGTGCTGCTTTATAACAGCCAGCATCAATAAGCCAAAGCCTTAACAGGCTCTGGAAACTGGCAGCGGCTTCCTCCCTTCCAAGTTTGTTGTACTAAAGAGACAATAATGTCCTTTTCTAAGGCAACTAGTTACAGTACTGGTAAGTAAGTACTGGTCAGTTCTGCACTTCATGCAGCACTGAGCAAGCTGTACTGCAGCTCTGAGGCCCTGGGCTGGCAGAAGCAGGGCCCAGCATGACTCTAGTGGCCCCTCAGCTGGGAGAGCTCAGAGCTGCAGCTCAGGTTCTGTAAGGGACGGCCTGAGGCAGGCTCTGTGTGTGCTTTCAGGGAGTGGAAAAGGGCACTTGAGGTGCCTGGAACTCACCGGGTTCTTGCTGCAGAGCATGAAGCCAATCTGCCCGCTGGGATACGTGGGGATGGTGCAATAGGCGTATTCCACCACAGGGAACAGAGACTTGCAGAACTGACGCATCTCCTTAATGAGATCCAGGTGCAGCCACTGGCACTCACCTACAGGGAGAACGGAAGATGGGATGTGAGGTGAGAGCTGCCCCTCTTCTCTGCACAGGCCTGGGCCCGGTTAGCAGCGGTTCCAAGTCCAAACCTGCTCTGCTCTGCACAGCTCATGTGGGTTCAAAGGCAAGATAACACCCTTACGCCAGATTTACTAAGTGCAGTCCAGCAGTTAATGAGCTGATGTATCCAGATCAAAACGCTCCTGTACTTGGGAGCTGAAATGGACCTCACTGCCTGCATCTGCGTCCCCTTTGTGTCTCAATGCAATGATCTGGTATCAGCCTCTGCCCAGAGGCATCCTCACCTTGGCAGCAAAGAATCCCATCTTCTCGCAGGGCTGTCTTCATCAGCTGGTAGTAAGACTCTTTGAATAAGCTTTCTGCAGGACCTGGGAGAAAAGCGAGTGAAGAGGTATGTTGAGAGAGACACTAACACAGTGGGCTTCTGAGAGTTTTCTGAATGCCACCAGGGACTGCCCTGGAAAAGAGGTGTTTCAAATGGCTTTTCAGTGATCACAAATGTTGAAGATAATCTGGAAGCAAAAAGTTTTGCCCCTGGGTGAACCCCAGCCTCCACCTAGCACAGCACATCCATCAGGATTTTAGCTTTGCTCAATAGCAAGCCCAGGACCTTTATCAAAGACAGTCCTAGCAGCTGCCTCTAGCTTCAGTGAGCTCTTTTTAAACTGAGCTCCTGCTCCGAACTGCCTTTTAGAGATGCCTCTTCCTGTGTTGACTATATCAACAGTAAAGGTGACTTGGGTGCTCATTGTTAGGCTCCTAAAATGAGATGCTGTAACTAGACTTGGTCCTTCTCTACCTCAGTTTCGCCCCTTCAGAAACACAGCAACCTCACGACAGTCATCTTTAGGTGAGGTAGATACATCAACAGCACATGAGCCACTGCTTCATTAGCGGGCACATGTGCAAAGCTGTCCCCCTCCATGAGATTCCTGGATTCGAGAATCAACTCTTTGCCAGAAGCAATAACTGCTGGAGTTAAATTTGAGGAGAGAAACAGGACAGCTGCCTGAAGCCTTGCTAATACAATTTTCTGGTCTTCACCCTTTCCTTTCTCTACCAAAAGAACTGACCCAGTGAGAATCTTTTCGCTCGAAAGGGGCCTCGGCAGGCTGGCATTACTTCCAAGAGGTAGGCAGAGGAGAAAAGGAGGAAGAGTGTGGAGAGCAGTGCCCTTTTATGGCCAGAATTCTTACCCATGGGGTCAGACGAGTCCGTGATAATCACATCAAAGGCTTCTTGATTTTGTTTCATGAACTCAAAACCATCTCCCACGTGCAAGGTTAGCTTTGCACTGGAATACCCCACTGCCATCCCTGGGAGGTACTTCTTAGATACCTGGATCACATCCTGCAACACAGACAACACAAGGGGGTCAGCAGGGGCTACAAGGAGCTACTTCTCAGGCTACTGTGCAGCTGCAAGAACAGCACAATGAGTCATTTCCTTCCATGCCTTCAGCACAAACCTGACTCGCTAGCGAGATCCTCAAGAGCTGTCAGCATCTTCAGCCAACAAGTTACACTCAGCCCTTTCCTATGGCCTCAGGGTTCAGTGACACTGTTGGTCTGTCCTTGCCAAACTCAACAAGATGAACTTGGAGCTTTAAAAGCTCCCCGAGGAACTAAGAGAATACAATTACAGATCTGACTGCTCTGTGCTCCTTTTCCCTGCAGACATTACTTGCAGAGGTGATCTCAGCTCAAGACTTCTCTTTTATTCTTCCTAAATTAAACCATTCCAGCAGGTTTCTAGATGCACGGTGAGAATTATCCCCACCTCTGCTCTACAGTCGTTGCATCACCCCCTTCAGTTATCAGCCACTGCCCTAGGCCCAGCAATCGCACTGAACATGACCAGCTTCTCACAGCTGGCGGAGACAAAAAAATATGCTGGTGTCAGGCAGTGCTGGTTCAAAACCAGGCACATATGGCTATTAGCTTGGCAGACAGAGCACAGAGTCTCACAGAGCAGCACTTCTCATTCTTAATACAGCCTTGCTTTGAGAAGACAGCAAAACTTTCTTAGGAAGTAAAGCATCAGAACAAACTGACCTAGAAGAGGAGGAGGATGAGCCTGTCTATCACAGAAACAAATACCCCTCACTTATTTCCAGCTTTCAGTCACAGCAGACTGCTTAACAAAGTGACCATCCTCTGGCAGGAGCAGCACTCTGCTCTGCACTGTCGGAGAGGGAAAAGCAGCAGCTTCGCAGCGCCAGAGCTCTCCTTCTCCAGATCCCGTGCCTGGCCCACGCTGGCCTGGGAGAGCCTGTGCTGTGCGTGTGTGAAAGAAAGCCCATGAAAGAGGCAGCCAGCTGCCACGTAGATGACTCGTAAGGCAAAGAGGTGGCGCTGTCAGTGTCATGCCAGCAGCACAGGCAGCAAGCGAACGCTGCTGACAAGGGACAGCAGGTGAAGCAGCAGCTCTGGGGATGCTGTGAAGCGGGGCTGCTGTTTGCTGGGCAGCCCACCCGTCCGACCGAAGCCCCCGGGCACCTCCTCGCAGCCCAACGCACCTCATCGATCTCGCACTGCACCACGGACTCCACGGTCGGGTGTTTCACCACCTCTCGCAGCACTCCCCCGTCGCCGCCACCGATGATCAGCACCTGGGAGAGGAGAGGGCAGAGAACCGGCCATCAGCGGGGTGGGCTCACGGGGGAAACTTTCACGGCGTGGCCTAAAGAGAACGGCCTAAACCCAGCAGCCCTGTGGGCTCGTCCCGCCCCGGCGCTCGGAGATGGATGTGCTGCGGGGCCCACGCT
>NW_009924479.1:2137-2583 GCF_000696875.1 Nestor notabilis | reverse complement strand
CTGGCTCCCGGTTGGGTTCCCAGCTCCCAGTTGGGTTCCTAGCTCCCAATTGGGTTCCCAGCTCCTGGTTCCCACTTGGGCTCCCAATTGGGTTCCCAGCTCCTGGTTAGGTTCCCAGTTGTGTTCCCAGCTCCCAGTTGGGATCCCAGTTCCTGGTTGGGTTCCCAGTTGGGTTCCCATCTCCCCATTGACCTCCCAGTTGGGTTCCCATCTCCCTGTTGGCCTCCCAGTTGGGTTCCCGTCATCCCATTGACCTCCCAGTTGAGCTCCCATCATCCCCTTGACCTCCCAGTTGAGTTTCCATCACCCTGTTGACCTCCAGTTGGGTTCCCGTTACCCTGTTAACATCCCAGTTGGGTTCCCATCACCCTGTTGACCTCCCAGTTGGGTTCCCATCACCCTGTTGACCTCCAGTTCGGTTCCCATGACCCCGTTGACCTCCCGCT
>NW_009924479.1:1736-2015 GCF_000696875.1 Nestor notabilis | reverse complement strand
GGTTTCCCATCCCCCAGTTGCCCTCCAGTTGGGTCCCCATCTCCCTGTTGACCTCCCAGTTGGGTTCCCATCACCCAGTTGACCTCCAGTTGGGTTCCATGCCCATTCCCAGTGCTCCCAGTGCTTACCCTCCCTCTTCATGCCGGTGGCCAAGCACTTCTGGTAGCGGCAGAACTGGCAGCGGTTCCTCTGCCTCTTGTCCACCACACACGACCGGTTGTCCCGGCACGAGTAGCTCAGGTCCTTGCGGATGGGGGGCCTGAAGGAGACCTTTTCGCC
>NW_009924479.1:0-1644 GCF_000696875.1 Nestor notabilis | reverse complement strand
ACGACCGGATGCCCCGGCACGAGTAGCTCAGGTCCTTGCGGATGGTGCGCTTGAAGAAGCCTTTGCAGCCCTCGCAGCTGTACACCCCATAATGCTTCCCTGGGGACAGCAGAGCCAGGAGCTGGGGGGGTCCAGAGGGACCTCAGGGAGCACCCAGAGCCCCATAGGGACCCCAGGGAGCAGCCAGCATCCCATAGGGACCCCCTGGAGCACTCAAGTGGCACCATCAGGACCCCATGGAGCACACAAGTGGCACCACAAGGACCTCATTGAGCACCCAGCATCCCATAGGGACTCCCTGGACCACCTAAGTGTCACCATAAGGACCCCTTGGAGCACCCAAAAGGGGCACCATAAGGACCCCTTGGAGCACCCAAGGGGCACCATAAGGACCCCATGGAGCACCCAAGGGGCACCATAAGGACCCCATGGAGCACCCAAGGGGCACCGTAAGGATCCCATGGAGCTCCCAGCATCCCATAAGGACCCTCTGGAGCACCCAGCATCCCATAGGGACTCCCTGGATCACCCAGATGTCACCATAAGGACCCCATGGAGCATCCAGCACTCCATATAGACCCCATGGAGAAACCAAGTGTCCCCATAAGGACGCCATGGAGCCCCCAAGTGTCACCATAAGGACTCAACAGTCACCATCAGGACCTCCTGGACCCTCCAGATGTCATCATCAGGATGTCATGGATCCCCCAAGTGTCACCATAAGGACCCAAGTGTCACCATCAGGACCTCATGGAGTCCCCAAGTGTCACCATAAGGACACAAGTATCACCATCAGGACCTCCTGGACCCCCAACTGTCCCCATAAGGACCCCATGGAACACCCAAATGTCACCATAAGGACCCAAGTGTCACCATCAGGACCTCATGGAGTCCCCAAGTGTCACCATAAGGACACAAGTATCACCATCAGGACCTCCTGGACCCCCAACTGTCCCCATAAGGACCCCATGGAACACCCAAATGTCACCATAAGGACCCAAGTGTCACCATCAGGACCTCATGGAGTCCCCAAGTGTCACCATAAGGACACAAGTATCACCATCAGGACCTCCTGGACCCCCAACTGTCCCCATAAGGACCCCATGGAACACCCAAATGTCACCATAAGGACCCAAGTGTCACCATCAGGACCCCATGGAGCACCCAAGTATCACCATAAGGACCTTATGAAGCCCCCAACTGTCCCCATAACGACCCAAGTGTCACCATCAGGACCTCCTGGACCCCCCAGCTGTCCCCATAAGGACTCCATGGAATACCTAAATGTCACCATAAGGACCCAAGTGTCACCATCAGGACCCCATGGAGCACCCAAGTGTCACCATAAGGACCTCATGGACCCCCCAACCGTCCCCATAAGGACCCAAGTGTCACTATAAGGACCCAATGAACCCCCCAAGTGTCACCATAAGGACCCCATGGAGCCCCTAGGTGTCACCATAAGGACCCAAGTGTCACCATCAGGACCGCCTGGAGCCCCCAGGTGTCACCATAAGTACCCAAATGTCCCCATAAGGACCTCATGGAGCCCCCAGGTGTCACCATCAGGACCTCATGGAGCCCCCAAGTGTCACCATAAGGACCTCATGGAGCCCCCAGCTGTCCCCATAAGGACCCCACAGA
>NW_009924478.1:1008-1621 GCF_000696875.1 Nestor notabilis | reverse complement strand
GCTCTAAGGTGTTCCCTTCAGGAGCCTTCTCCTCTCCAGCTGAGCCAGCCCAGCTCTCTCAGCCTGTCCCAGTGCTGGCCCAGCATCACCCCGTGCTCACTGCCCACAAGGACCCCACGCAGCCCCGTGCACTCCATCCATTCACGGTTTATTCTCAAAGCTGCAGGCGTTGAGGTGTAAGACCCCCGAGGTGCAGCAGGGACATGCTGGGGGTTAGGCAGAAATGGGGCAAGGGGAGGAGAAGAGGGTTTTTTTTTGGACCCCCAGGCGAGCCAGGATGCCGTTTGGGATGTTACCTTCGGGGGGGATGAGGGACTTCTCCGGGGTTTGGGAAGCGGAGGGGCTGGGTTTCTGCTCTCATACTGGGCTGGGAGAAGGCTGGGTGCATCCTCGGTGGGTCCCAGATGTGGCTCTGGGATGCAGGGAAGGGGATGCAGCTGCACGGGGGAAGGGCACAATGGCCAGAGCTAATCCTGGTGGTATTTGGTGAGGAACTGTGTGGAGGCCACCGGTGAGCCCAGCTGGAACTGCTTCACGAAGCTCTCCATGGGCCAGGAACCTGAGGAGCGAGGGGCAGGAGTGAGCAGGGATGGAGGTGGCCAGAGCAGGGGCA
>NW_009924478.1:607-983 GCF_000696875.1 Nestor notabilis | reverse complement strand
GAAAGGAGGGCAGGAGCCATGGGCATCCCGGGGGGGTAAATGGTGTTGGCTTCTATTGTGCCCCCTCTTTGGAGCAGATCTTCCCATTGCTTCCCATGAGCCCATCCTGAGGTGCTTGGAAATACATGGGGGAGACAGCAGGAGCTCCCCAGCCCCTTCAGTCACATGCGCTGAGCAAAGAGGCCCAACAATTCCTGACCCCCTTCCTCTGCTGCCTGCCCTGACCCGAGGATGCTGGAGGTCCGGGGACAGCTCATGGCTGGAGGCAGGAATCCCTCTGTGGGGCTGCGGGATTCCCTTGTGCAATCCCCCTGCGCCCTGCCAGGGTTCAGTGCCAGGCGTGGGTCTGGCTTTTTGTCGTGCGGGCGCAGCCCCA
>NW_009924478.1:0-246 GCF_000696875.1 Nestor notabilis | reverse complement strand
CCAAAAAGCCCCTGATGGGCTCTGCAGATGCTCCTCGTGCTGGCTCCGCGCTGCACAACCTCCTAAGCTGGAAGAAGATGCAACCCAGGAGATGCTCCAGTGCTTGGGAAGGAGATCTCAGGATGCTCAGGCTGGACCCTGCATCCTGGACGTTGAGATGCGTCAATTGCGTGTGGCTGGGGGGGACCCAGGTGTCCCCACATCATCACAAACACCCTTTGAGGACCCAAAAGAAGCTGAGGGCAA
>NW_009924477.1:1487-12249 GCF_000696875.1 Nestor notabilis | reverse complement strand
CGGGGCCTCCTATTTCCTCCTTTTATTTCCTTTTATTTCCTCACTGTCCCACTCGGGTTGATCCAAGTGCATCTGAGTTTCCATGGGGAGCCATTGGGTGGTCCCATTTTAACTTGGAGTATCAGAGGAATAAAGGCGTGCTGAGGGCACGGGAGATCCCGTGGGGCAAGAGCCAGTGTGCTGTGGCCCTTGCTGGGAGGAGGTGATGGCAGGGCCCCTAGTGCAATGCAGAATATACAGCTGCCCTTTGAGTTGTATTGCAGCGGGACTTAGCTGGCCACTCAGCACATCTTGCTCCCTTTCCTCTGCTCCCTGTGCCCAGTGGGGTGGACACGCTGCTTGGAGCTCTGCTGATGTGCTCCCTTGCAGCCCCTGACCCACCTGGAGGGGACAGTGGCCAGAGAGGTTGTCACGCCTGGCTCATCATGTCCCCTACGGCTGTGGCCATCAGCTCCAGGTTGTCCCTGGAGCCTTTTGGACAGCACCGGTTCCAAATGTCTGCCTTGTGTCATGGAGTGGGGGCTGTGCTCCCTACGCCAGCTCCCACCTGGAGTAGTGAATCCTCTGGCATCCTGGTACCTTCTCTTCTCCATGGTTTGCTCTGGGCTGACTGGTAGTCTGGATCCAGCTGGCTGAGGAGGGGCTGAGCATCACCTTTATCTGGGCTTGTGTACTGTCCCACCATCTTGGCTAAGCACGGGAGGTCCTTGGTCCCTACTGGTGGTGGTTTGGTTTTTTCCACTAATAAAGGCATTAGCCCTGCCATCGGGTGGGAGGGACCTGGGCTTGGGGCTTGAGCCACAGTGGAAGGGAAAAAAAGTCTGGGAGAAACCAGGTGAAGTGATGGCTGTCCCATACAGGGTCTAAGTGTTGCTCTGGGACTTGGAGGGGATGAAGGGCTCAGAGGGCAGTGTGTCCGCCTCCCCTGAACCAAGACCCCCTGGCTCTGCAGGGCCAGCTTACTGGGCATGGGGCCTGTGTGACAGGGCTATTCTTCCCCAAGGAGCTTCTATCCTGAGGAAACTGGCCTGGTACTGTGCTCACCTGGAAACCTCTGTCCTTAAGGGCTGCCTCCAACTATCCCCTCCTCCTTTGCAAAAACCAGCAACAACAACAAAAAAAAGCCCTTCTTGGCTCCAGCTCTCTCCCATCTTGCTTTAATCAGGGGAAGAATGTTCCTCCGCGGACACCGTGGGGTTACGGAGGCTTTGGGAAACAGGAATCCTCTTCCCCTTAGTCACAGCAAGGACTGCCCTATGCTCACATGGAGAGGCTGGAGACCTTCCCAGGGGCTGCATGATGCCATCCCAGCCTGCCCCTGCCCGGTGGCATGCTGGCTTCAGCATGGCTTCTGGCAGGACACTGGCTCCCAACTCCTTGTCAACACGCGAGCGTGACACTACTGCCTGCTGCATGCCAGGGCTGCTCTCTCTGCTCAAGGGCCTCTTGCCCACTCTGTGACCGCCCCCTTTCTCAGCCTTCAGACCAGGGGATTGCCGGGTCGGTGTTGCTGGCGCCGGTGGTGCATGCTGGGGAGCTCAGCTGGGGGACTGTGCTCCTGCCTGTGCTGCTGTTACTTACGGGCAGCACCCTGGGCAGGGGAAAGGAGCAGCTAGGAGCTGCCGGCCCCGCTGTGGTTGCCACTGCTGGCAAGGTCTCCTCCCAGGAATTTGGGGCCTGAGGGCAAGAGTGTTTCCCTTTGATCCTTGCTCCCTCCCTGCCTGCTCAGGCAGCAATGCAGGCAGGCAGTTTTCCCTTCCTTGCTCCTGCTGTATCCCCAAGCAGTATCTAGGTAGCAACATCCAGTACCTCCACCTTCCCTCCCTGAGCTCAGGGCTGCCTCTGCCATGCATCCCTAGGCTAGGCATCCCAGCATCCTAATTATCCCAGTCAATTACTGCTGGGGAAGGGCTTGGAGCTTTCAGTATCTTAGAATCATAGAATGGTTTGGGTTGGAAAAGACCTCAAGATCATCTAGTTCTAACCACCCTGCCATGAGCAGGGACATCTCGCGCTCTTGCACTGGGGTGTCTGGCATCCCCTGCTTTAACAAGAGCAGCCTGCACTAGGGGCTTTGCATCGGATGCACTTGATTGCCTGGAGCCCACTTGCTCACCCAGTGCCACACATGCCAGCAGATGGATTACTGACCCGCACGGCTCCCCCCCACCCCAGACTGGTGACCCCTGGCAAGGAGGGTGGCAACAGTGCTGAGCCCGAGACCCCATCCCTGCAGGCTGTGTGTCAGCCCTTAGAGAGCAGGGAACAGGCAAGGCAGCTCCTTGTCCCCACCATGAGTGCTGCTGTGAGCTGGCCGAGCACACCGAGCGCTGTTTGTTTAAAGCGCTGGGGCTGCTGCAGTTTTCTCAGCTGTTTCCCCCCTCCCCTGGCCTGGCCACGGTGGAGAACAGGGCTGGTTTGTTCGGGTGGCTGCCTCCCTGTAGCCACACTCCAGCAAGCGGGGGGCTGCGGACGCCGGGGCAGAACTCTGCTTCCAAGGGCAGGAAGGGGAAGCTCTCCAATATTTGTGGAAAAGGGGGGTGGGGTGACGGGAAGAAAGGTGAAATGGAAAGTGCCTTTAATACATTCCACTGGCAGGAATCAACCATGGCCACCCATTTCTTTCCTTCCCTCTCCCCAGGTGAACAATAATGGGATCATCTCATTCCTGAAGGAGGTTTCCCAGTTCACACCAGTGGCCTTCCCCATCTCCAAGGACCGTCGTGTGGTGGCCGCTTTCTGGGCAGATGTGGATAACCGTCGGGCAGGCGATGTGTACTACCGGGAGAGCACGGAGCAGTCCATCCTGGAGAGAGCGAGCAGGGACATAGCACAGTATTTCCCTGAGTTCCCAGGGTTTTCTGCGCGGTGGGTCTTCATTGCCACCTGGTACCGAGTGACCTTCTTCGGGGGCAACTCATTTTCACCGGTGAGTAGCTGGTGCAAAGGAACCATGAGTTTATGGGTAGAGTTTCTTTAAATGGAGCATCCCAATGGAGCTTTGATGCTTTCCATGGCAGTGGTGCTCTTGCCAGCAGGGCTAAGCCAACCCCAGCAGCTCCCTGATGATGCTTTGACATAATGGAGCAGTGCTGGGCTGGCAAAACCAAACCTTCCTCTCTGTGTCACCTGAAGGCTGCAAATTGAGAGCGTCCCCCTTTTAGGGCACCAGGAGCTGGTCGCAGACGGGGTTTGGTGCCTTTTCATCCAGAAGCCTGATAACCACATTTCCGCACATTTTTCCTGTTCCTGCTGGCTGGGGTGCTCAGCAGGGGAATCACAACACCTTAGGGTTAAAAATAATTAAACCTAACTGACTTTTCTAGCTGAGGAGGACTGGGGCTCTTAGAAACACCCCTTTGCTAAATGCTTTTTCCATCATCTTATTATTTTCTGACTGGTTTGCCTGCCCCGCTCCTGTCTGCTAACTGCTCTTCTCCTTCCTGCTGCAGGTAAACACTTTCCAGATTGTCCTCATCACGGACGGCAAGCTCTCCTTCACCATCTTCAACTATGAGTCCATCACCTGGACCACGGGTATGCACGCCAGCAGTGGGGGGGACTTTGCCGGGCTCGGCGGCATTGCAGCACAGGTAAGCGGCGAACATGGCCCCAGGGCGCCCAAGTAGCACATCCACCCCGCAAGCTTGCGGCTCCTGTTTTGGGTTTTTTGGAGGTGGAAAGCCTCCCTCTGCCATTTTTTCTTTTTTTTTAAGTTGTTGAATATCCGTGTGTGCTCTGGCTTCCAAAGCTGAGACCATACAGGGGGCTTTGTAATTCTGAAACCACAGGTCTTTGCCTTGGCTGCTGCCTTGTAGTCCCTTTTCCTTCCTAACCACAGCCTTTAAGAGCAGCTGCCACAGCCAGCACAGCTTTCACTTGTATTTATATTTTATCCTTGTGTTCGTTGTTGTGTTTAAGGCGAAAAAAAATAATCCCCCACCCACAAAACCCCCAGTACCCGTTCGGATGTGTGAATTTACCGGCAGTTGATCCGTGCTTGGCTCCCTGCCCACCAGCCTGCAGCAGGCAGGATGCTGCAGGTGGAGAGGAAGCGGATGGGTTTTGAATCCCAGGGGAGGGTCCAAGCGGGCAAGGTGGCTGCTTTGCCCTATTGTGCTGGCTGTCATCCTGGCACATGGGCAGGGCTGAATGCTGGCTGGTGCTGTGTGGAAGGGGTCAGCCAGTCCGAGCACTGCTGCTGGCGGTGTTGAGTGGCAGGAAAACAAGCCCTTGTGCTCCAGCTGCCTTCCCCTTTGCACTGGTGATGTCTCTTTACCCTCTGCCCTTGTCCTCCCAGGCAGGTTTTAACGCTGGTGATGGAAAGCGCTACTTCAACATCCCTGGATCCCGCACCGATGACATCGCTGACGTGGAGATGACGACAAATGTGGGTATCCCCGGGCGCTGGGTGTTCAGAATCGATGATGCCCAGGTGCAAGTGGGGGGCTGCAGCAATACAAGTAAGAGGACAGCAGTTAGGTTTATTTAACTCCCAACCCAATCCCACACTGTTCTCCAGCCCTGTCTTTTCCTTGCCTCAACCCCCACCTCTGCGGGGTGGAGGAGTCGGCTCAAAGTACTTGGGGAGGGAGGGGAGGCAGCCATGGGTGGGACCCTCCTCAGCACCTGCCATGGCTGGGGATGGCACCCATGTGTGCCCTGGGACTGGGAAGGGCTGGGAGAGCAAATGGGGAGGGGAGGAAGACTTTTGAGATGAAAAAAGCTTGCGGGGAGCGATAAGGGAGGCTGGGGAGGAGGTGGCAGCACACGATGCAACCCTGCCAGCCTGCTGCAGGCAGAGCAGGGCATGGGGGGCTGGCACCCTTGGGGGATGCACACCTCTGTGAGACCTGTGTGCCCTGGGACTGGGAAGGGCTGGGAGAGCAAATGGGGAGGGGAGGAAGACTTTTGAGATGAAAAAAGCTTGCGGGGAGCGATAAGGGAGGCTGGGGAGGAGGTGGCAGCACACGATGCAACCCTGCCAGCCTGCTGCAGGCAGAGCAGGGCATGGGGGGCTGGCACCCTTGGGGGATGCACACCTCTGTGAGACCCAGGAGGCTGGGGCAAGCCATGTTTTTTTTTTGCCTCCCCCACGGGGCTGGGGCACGAGCGCTGGGCCATGCTCTCCACCCCAGGGGTCCTGACACATCCCTTTTCCCACGCGTGGTCTCTGTGTGTCTCACATTACCAGTGGGTTTGCTGTAGATGGGCTCTCCCATACCCTTTTCTCTCTGCCCTGGGTGATAAGAAAGGGCATGTCCATATCCCTCCACCCTGAGGGGTGACCCTGTGCAGCCTTTTCCCCTCTCATGGGAGGAATTAAAACTGCTCCCCCTGTCCCAGGGGAGCCCATGAGGAGTGGACCCTGCCCTGCTGTGAAGCAGGCAGCCACTGTGGGCTCCCTGAGCACTTCAGGGAGCTGGGTGGGTGCAGGGACAGCCCCTGGTGCTGGCGTGGCTGGAAGGCGGCGGGTGAGCTGTGCCAGGATGCTGGCTGACGCGGGGCCACTGCTTGTCCCCACAGCCTCTGTCTGCCTCACGCTGCGGCCCTGCCTGAATGGGGGGAAGTGTATTGAGGACTGCATCACAGGCAACCCCTCCTACACCTGCTCCTGCCTGGCCGGCTTTACTGGGAAGAGGTGCCATGTTGGTGAGTGTGGCCCTGAGTGAGCTCCCAGTGCTTTGCCACAGGGAGCAGGTCTCATTCCTGGTGTCACCGCTGTGTGCTGGCAGTCTCTGTGTCCCTGCCCTGAGCTCCTGCCCCACGTGGGGCTCTGTTTCAGATGTGGACGAGTGTCTCTCCAACCCATGTCAGAATGGAGCCACCTGCCTCAATGGTGCTGGCAACTTCAGCTGCCTGTGCCCCCTGGGCTTCAGAGGTGCCAACTGTGAGACCGGTGAGCACAGGGCCACCAGCTCGGCAGGGCTGGCTCTTTGCTGTGCTTGAAGAGCTGAGACCCAGGCTTGGGGGGCACTGCTGCTCTTGGGAGCACTCTTTAGACCAGGGATCCTGCAGCAGCTGCTGGGCTCGAGCAGTTTGTAACAGCCAGGTTGGATTTTCAGCATGCTGCAGGCAAAGGAAGCTTTGCTCTGGCCGCAAGCCCTTCCTGCCCCTGGCAGCGCACATTGCTGAGGGCTTGGCTCAGTGCTGCTGCCAGCACCTCTCCTTGCCGCCCACCGCTCCTTCAGTGAGAAAAGCTGGTGGTTAGCGCTTAAACAGAAATCTTGGGAGCCCTGCTTTCGCAGGTGGTGCTGTGGTCCTGAGCCCTCTGAAGCCACTGGGGACTCTCCCAGTTCCTGGCAGGGCCGTGGTGGCCGGTTGCCCCTGCTGCTGGCCTCCACCCCCCTGAGGAAGTGCCGCCAAAATGTTTGGCTCCCAGCAAGCCTCTGCACCGGTGGAGAAGGCGAGCAGGGAGTTAACTTTCAGGGAAGGGAGGGAGGAATTCCCAGCACATCATGCTGGCATCCAGGAGGTGCAGGGGGATGGAATGGCTGAACTGCCCAAAGGTTTTGAGACAAGCCTGGGCTGGGACATGGCCACTGTCTCTTGCCAGAGGATGCACTGGTGGCTCCAAGCTATACTATCTGCCCAATCCCAGCATCGCTGTGTGTGCAGAGGCATGTGCCAGTCCTGTCGCTGTGTGCACAGAGGCATGTGGCAATGCTGTGCCTGGGTTGATTCCCCCTCTTTTCTTTTCTTTTCTTTTCTTGGTGTCTCCCTGCAGAAGAGCTGCCATGTGAGAACAGAGTGTGCCACAATGGCGGGACGTGCCAGGCAGTGAATGGGACAGCAGTGTGCTTGTGCCAGCCAGGATACATGGGGGCAGACTGCCAGACAGGTCTGTGGTATAGGGGGAAAATGGGGACACCTCATACCTTGGCAAGCTGCTTTCTCACCATGCTTCAGCCCCAGCTGGAGTTTTGGGAGGGGAGTGCTCAGGACAGGAGGTAGAGGATGAAGTGGCCGTGCCTGCGCACAGCCTGACTGCCCCTCCTGGCCTCCCCTTTGCAGAGCTGAATGAGTGTGAGTCCAGCCCGTGCCTGAACGGTGGGCACTGTGTCGACCTGGTCAATAACTACACCTGTATGTGCCTGGAGCCCTTCGTGGGACAACGCTGCGAGACAGGTGCCTGCTCCTGCCTGCACTACAGGATGACCCATGCCAGGGACTGTGTCCCTGGTTCTCAGCTGGGCCATCACGGCCCTTTTCCCAGGGCTGGGCTCTGCTCATCGCTCACTCAGTTCCCCCCTGACCAGACTCATCTTCTTGTGAGGACCGGAGCTGCCGGAACCGACAGACGTGCAACTACATCCGCCCGGGTCGCTACATCTGCACGTGCTCCCCGGGTTATTATGGCAACAACTGCCAGTACGGTGAGCAGAGGTGCACCTTGCCCAGCCTGCCATGGGAGCTGGTTCTGGGGAAGCTAGGCAGGAAGGGCAAATTGCTGAAAAGGGGCTGCATCAGCTGGAGGCATTGCAGAAAGCTGGCAGGCAGCATATGACTTACAGAATGGAAAAATTTCTTCACTGAAAGGGTGAACAGGCTGCTCAGGGAAGTGGTGGAATCACCGTCCCTGGAAACGTTCAAAAAACATGTAGAAGAGGCCCTTAGTGACATGGTTTAGTGGTGGACTTGGCAGTCCTGGGGTAAAGGTTAGACCTGATGATCTTAAAGGTCTTTTCCAACCTAGATGATTCTATGATTCTATGTGTACAGGGGTTGTTGTCCTGCCGGGAGGAAACTCCTTCCAGTGGGGCTGCTCGGCTGTGGTGGGGTCTCTGGTGTGGACCAGTTCTGCACCGGCTCCTCTGGGACAGAGCATGTTCCAGCCCCACGCTGGGATGGCTCTAGCTCAGCCTCCCCCTTCCTTGCAGGCGGGCCCCGCGTGCCTGGCGCCTGCCTCTCCCAGCCCTGCCAGAATGCGGGCAGCTGCCTGGAGACGGAGCAGGGCTACCTCTGCGAGTGCCAGGAGGGCTACACTGGACAGGACTGTCGAGACAGTGAGTAGGAGGGGATGTTTCTCCAGTGGGGTTTGGCATCTCACGTTCCTGAGAGGGAGAAGCAGCAGCCCCTGGGAGCCTGTCTGGGGCTCCTGGATTGAACAGTGGGTCCATCCCGCTGAAGGAGGCTGTGCCTGGGTGTCTGCGGGGACTGCCACCCACCTGAGCTTCCCCCATGGGTGGCATCCAGCTAGGCTGCTTGGCTGTTGCAGCCCCACAAGGGAGAGGGGTCCTGGGAAGCTCCCATATTCTCTCTTGCAGAGCTCTCAGAGGGCTGCGAGTGTCGCAATGGAGGCAGTTGTCTGGAGGGGAATGTCACCATCTGTCAGTGCCTGCCTGGGTTTTTTGGTCTCCTCTGTGAATTCGGTAGGTGAAGGCTTCCCACTTGCTGCGTTTGCTCCCTCTCCAGGATGCTTGAGCCAGGCAGGCTGTGGGAAAACAAGGAGAAACTCTGCCATGCCTGAGCCTAGCATGGTGCCAGGGGCATGCCTTGAATTTGAGCCTAGAAACATTGTCCCCTGGTGAGGAGGCAACACTTCCATCTCCATCACTCCCCCTTGAGCTGTGCCTCTCCCAGCCCCTTGCCCCAGCCCGGCTTTCCTGGGTGGGATGGGAACCACAGTCTTAGTGTGCTCCCACTCTGAATCTCACTGGGCATCCGGGCTTGCCCTTGCTGTTGGTCTGTAGAGGGGTACAGAGAGTCCTTCCCATCTCTTCAGACCTGGCAAAGTTAGGAGACACCCCCCATTTCTGGCCAGGCAGCCGGCTGGGTGTCCTCCTGCCACCAGCTGATGGAGGCTGGTGCTGGCCGTGTGTTTGCAGAAGTCACCACCACCCCATGCAACATGAACACGCAGTGCCCAGACGGCGGGTACTGCATGGAGTATGGTGGGAGCTACCTCTGCGTCTGCCACACTGACTACGGCACCAACCACAGTGAGTCTCATCTGTGGGGATGTGAGATCAGCCCCAGGAAGGGACATGGATGGGGGAGTGTGAGCAGGGGATACTGTCATCAGCTGAGGAGCAGCCCTCACACCCCTGGTCCTACATCCTCATGGATGCTCTGTGTTTGGCTTTGCAGCAATGCCATCCCCCTGTGACTCAGAGCCCTGCCTGAATGGGGGGTCCTGTGAGGTTCATGACGACTCATACACCTGCGAGTGTCCTCGAGGCTTCCTTGGCAAGCACTGTGAGAAAGGTACCTGCATGGAACTCCCTCCTGGCCCAAGGATCTGGCAGCAGGTGGGAGAAGAGTGGCTGCTTGCTGAGCTGCAGCTGGAAGTGGGCACAGGGTATCCCACCCCACAGGAGGAGGGAGGATTGCATGGCTGTTTTCATGGCCTGACAGTCACAGCAGCTGATCCAATTGTTTTGTTTCCTGCACAGCACCATCAGTGTTGGAGGTTTTTTTCATGCTTGAGCTTTGGGCCTCAGGAGCAGCTACCAGTGCCCTGGCATCATGTTCCCATGGCCTCCTGAGGTCCTGGCACATAGAATCATAGAATGGTTAGGGCTGGAAAGGACCTTAAGATAATCTAGTTCTGCACGGGGTTGTTCTGCGGTCTTGGTGAGGCCTGGGTGCACTTGGTGTTCTCACAGCGAGGGGTTTAGTGGGGTGCTGGCAGGAGGCAGTGGCCTTTGGAATGTGGGCAGCAGTGGGTCACCCCTTGCTCTTGGTGCTCTCTGCAGCCAAGCCACGGCTCTGCAGCACGGGACCCTGTCGCAACGGGGGCACCTGCAGGGCGGCGGATGGCGAGTACCCCTGCTCCTGCCCCTACCGCTTCACCGGGAAGCACTGCGAGATCGGTACGGCCCCCTGATCCCTGCCTGGGGATGCGAGGCAGTCGTCCCGCTCACTGCTCACCTCCCACCTGCCCTCTGCCCCCAGGTAAGCCGGACCCCTGTGCCTCGGGGCCCTGCCAGAATGGGGGCACCTGCTTCCACTACATTGGCAAGTACAAGTGCGACTGTCCCCCAGGCTACGCTGGCCGGCACTGCGAGATTGGTAGGTGTGAGCAGGGCGTGCTAGTGCCAGCGGAAGCTTGGGAGGTGGTGGGGTGTTAACAGAGCCAACAGCCACAGCAGCAACAAGCAAGCCTTGCTGCTTGCTCTGAATCCCCTTTCCTGTAATTTGAAGCACTTTGAATCTCCCTTGCACCCTGGTGAAGGGGGGAAAGAGGATGGCTCTGGTTTCTGGGCTCTGCCAGCTCTGCAGCAGTCACTCTTTGCTCTTCTTCTAGTGCCCTCCCCGTGCTTCCTTAGCCCCTGTGAGAACGGTGCTACCTGTGAGGATGTTGGTGAGGGCTACGCTTGCACGTGCCCCATGGGCTATGTAGGGAAGCACTGCCAGACTGGTAAGGGCTTTGTGCTGCCCCTGCCAGTCAGGTGGCTCAAGGTGCCTCTGCAGGTCCTGCTCAACACCCCCATCTCTCCCCAGTGGTTGACTGTGGCATTCCCAGTGAGGTGAAGCATGCCCAGGTCTCTTTCAACTCCACCAAGCTGGGCTCGCTGGCTGAATACCACTGTGAGCTGGGCTACACCCTCAGCCAGCACAACCACACTCGCGTCTGCCGCTCACCAGGTGTCTGGAGTGACCCCCCTGAATGTGATGGTGAGGAGTGCTGGGGGAGCAGCTGAGCCCTGGGGCACTGTCCCAGTGGGCTGTGGTCATGACCATGGCTTGGTGACCCCAGGACATGTACTCCGGTCCTCCCCTGTCCGTATCCACAGACAGATTCCCCTGGGGACCCCTG
>NW_009924477.1:0-1473 GCF_000696875.1 Nestor notabilis | reverse complement strand
ACAAATACCTGCAGAGATCAATGAGTGCCAGTCCCAGCCCTGTCTGAATGGTGGCCAGTGCAAGGACCGCATTGCCGAGTTCCTATGCCTGTGTGAGCTGGGTTACACTGGCCAGCACTGCGAGTCAGGTAAGAGACCATGCCAGGTACACTCCAGGACTGCTGCATGCTGCTCCCGGTCAGGCAGAGGAGCAGGCAGGGCTGTGTGGTACATGTGCTACTTATGTCTCCCACACTAATGGATGCTGTGTGGGCATCCCCATCACTGACAGGGCACTGACGTACCCTGTTGCATGTTAAGTCCATGCAGAGATCTTGAGATTTGGGTGGGAAGTGCCCCATGTGGCTTCAAAGCTATTGGCTGGGGTGGGGGGGAATGAAGTAGCCTGAGGTCACACGGTCTTGGTCATGCTGTGTTCCTGTGTATGCCCATGGTCGTGGTTTCATGTGGGTGCTGGTTGAAGGGGGTGATGGGCAGCGTGGGGTCCAGTGGGACTCTGTGGCAGGCAGCTCTAGCCTGGCTCACCAGGGCCTAGGAGAGGACGGTGGTGGGAGAAGGTGGGATGCCTGCTGGGGATTACAGGAGGAGACATGCCACAGGCACCATATGGGACCTTTTGGCACAGCCCTAGGCTGACAGCTGTTACCAGGTGTCCCTGAGGGCATGTCTCCACGCTCAGCTCCCACTGCAGTCCCCATATAGGGGCAGGCATGGGACAGTGGGCTCCTCATGGCTCCGGGAGCAGGGCTGTTCCTGGTCGGTGGGCTTAGGGTTGCAAGTGATGTGGGGAAGGTCTGCACCCTACAGGAGAAGCACTGCCTCTTCAAGTCCTCCAGTCCCCAGCTGCTGGCCCTGTCTTTGTGCTGAGCTGGTGCCTTTCTTATTGTCACTCCCCAGATATCAACGAATGCCAGTCGGAGCCCTGCAAGAATGGCGGGACCTGCCAGGACCTCCCCGCGTCCTTCACTTGCTACTGTCCCGAGGGCTTTGTGGGGACACAGTGTGAGACAGGTAGGGATTCACACTTCCTGGTGCAGTGGGAGGCTGGGCTGTGGGCAATGGGACAGTCAGGACCAGGACCGGTTGCCATCTTGGGCACCTTGTCCCCAAGCCGTTACGCTAGGTGCTCACTGCCTGTTGTGCCTCCTTGCTTCTGGTTCCAGGGGCAGAGCTGAAACTGCTCCGGTGGGGAAGGAGCAAGGGACAAGATGTCCACTGGTAGTGGATCCCCTTTTGAAGGTGTCCATCCCCTGCCAGGGGACATGGCCACCTTGGCACTTGGGTGGGATTCTGGGTCCAAAATGGCTGGGCTGAGCCCCCAGCTGCACGTCCATCCTGCTCTCCCTCGGGAGGCTGTTGCCTGGCTGCTGGCATGCTGGGGGCCCCCTGCTCACCACCATCCTTCTCCCACCTCCAGAAGTGGACGCCTGTGAGTCAGGCCCTTGCCAGAACGGAGGGGAGTGTGAGAGCTAC
>NW_009924476.1:0-70834 GCF_000696875.1 Nestor notabilis | reverse complement strand
GGAGCTGGGGCACTGTCTGCAACTGATCAGAGATCAGTGTTTGCTGAATAAAGAGCAAAAATTAGATTAAAAGGATCAATATGTGTTTATGATTTAGAAGGCGGATGGTGAATTTCCAGGTGACATTGCTACTCATTTTTATCCTCTGGCTTAATAGTTTCCCATGGGAAATGGGATTCGGGAAACACTTGGGTTTTTGCTTTTATGTAACAAAAGTTTGGCTTTCAGGGACAGGGTGATGTTCCCATTTGTGATCCTTTTTGTTCCAGTAGTTAATTTTTAGTTTCTTTTTCTTCCAGCTAGCCCATTTGTATGGTACTGAAATCTCTCGTCATGAATAAAGTATTTATTTGTGCAACATCACATCTGAACGGGTAAAAGGGCCCAAATAATCATGAGAATGGTTCCTTGCTTTCTTCAAAAGATGTGTTTATTCTTCCATGCACACAACAATAAATCTCCAAACAAGATATTTTCTTGGTTTGCTTGAATTGTGTGGGATACAACCTTTCCACCACTGCATTCTTTCTCACTTATGTAATTTTTAACAAGGAACTGACTGGGACTTCACAAGTGGATAAGAGAGGCTATTCTGTTGGTTTTCCACAAAAAACCCACAAGGGAATGCACTGACAGTATTGAAAAGTAGTTGTTGACTATTTGAAAACTACCAGTGGCATAAAAGTTTGGCCAATGCTGGCATTTCATAATTAGTTTTCTGCAACATAAATAGTCGGTATATTCTGGTAATGGGAAGTTGTAAGTGAGGACATTTGCAGAGTTAAAATGGGGCTGTATAATTGAATGCCTTTGGAATGCGTTAGTGTAAGAGGCCTTTTGGAAATACAGAAGGAAAAAAAATTATAAAAATAATGCTGGAGAGGGGAAGAATTCTATTTTGTTTCTAAGTATTTTTAACTAAACCCAACAGACATTGCAGTATTTTCACAAGGTTGTTGTGCTGTTCCACAGTACTAAAGACAATAGAGAAATGTATGTCTTTTTTATCCATAAATTTTACAGGCTGGTAAATGATCTCAGAAAAATCCAGTATTTCTAAAGCAGACTGTGCAAGTCTTTGAAAATCACACTACAAAATACAAACCAGCATGAGTATCTCCATAATGAGAAAAAAAGAACTGCTTTTCTGAGCAAGGTTTATATTTAGCTCAGTGGTCTAGTATCATTTTATACATATATCTGATGTAGTTGCTTTGGGAGTACAGAGCAGACTACAACTACATTCAAGCGTGGAAGAAAGTAGTAGTACAATTCCTAAGTCAGTAGGAGGTATGGACTGCTGTGCTGCATGAAGCAAAATACCCCTGATCAGCTCTGTGGAGTCAGCAGCTCCCACTGAGTTCCTGGAGGCACAGAAATGGCTGGGTTGTAAAAGGACGAGTTACACTCCAGCCTCTGTGCAAGAGTAGGGCTTAGTTCAGAGTTCAATCAGTTTCCTGAAAAGTTAAAAATAAGAGTGTTACGGTATGGTGGTGTATATGGCACAATAGGGAGTCCTGCTGTACGTTGAACATTGAATATACAGACTTCACTGCTTGCCTTGCAGTGAGAGGTGATGTGTTGCTGAGTGTTGTCGTGGGGAATATGGATCAAAATACTTGTAATAAAATGCGTTTGTTAAAATAAAATACTTTCCATACTGAGTCCCACTATTTTTGATGGTTGTAATAGGATCTAGTCTGTGATATTTTAAACATATTTGGTGGATGGACAGTTTAGAAGGAAAAATACTGTAAGATCTATACTGTGTATAGTTCAACAAAACATGACAAATTTTAAGTTTTTCTCTATTGTATTGATACCACTTCATAGTCTTAAATATGGTGTCATGAACTGCTATTATTACTGTATATTTGTGTAGCATTAGCTCCAGTTATTATGAGTTTCTCCATTATGTATTTTTTAGTTTGTTTAACTGCCATAAACCTTTCTAAATGCTTGAAAGTAAGTAAAAGACAAAAATATGAATAATTTGCAAGGGGTTTTTATCACGAAAAGAAACGTGGTCACTGACATGTACGTGAGTGTGTTCAGGTGAGCATGTATAAATCTGAAAATGAAAGCTAACTCCGGACTGATTAGTTTTCATAATAACAATACTCAACCAATTTAAATAGAACCAATGATTAATTAATTATCTATTACTGCTGATAAAACCAATATGCAATTTGACTTCTTTTTTCATTAGTCACAGTTAAATAGTTAATTGCTTAGAGGGAAGAGAATTCAACAAAGCAAAATGAATTCTGAGGCTTATGAAATTAAAACTGAGGTTTACTGGGCTGTGGCTAATTAAAAGAACATCACATAAAACAGTCACGTGTTAGGTCTTTTTGTCTGAGCACACTTGTACTTTTCTTAAGCTAATTTGTTTAGTACGGTTTAGGCTTGGCCTTTGGCCAGTGCCAATTGGGAAATGGTGGAGAGAATATTTCTTCACAAGTACAGACTTTTGGATGTAGAAGGAAGGGATTTGGTACTTGAATTTTTGTCATTTTCTAAACCAAGTGCAATTTTAACCCCAGTTGGGGGCTAACAGCTCTTACAACCTAGTAAGAACAGTAAAATAACAAAACATGTTTGCTCAACATATTTGGTAACGCTTTTTATTTCTCCAGTAATTGTGAAAAGCCAGAAATTCTCACTGGTCGCTCAAGAAGTGCACATTTAAAACTGAAGTCACTAGGAGTGTTTTCCTTAGATAGTCTTCAAACACCTTTCCCCAGAGCTTTTATTCTGACTTTAGTACTCTATAAAAGAGTTATTTTACAGGGTTTAGCAATACATGTGAGCTACAGAATAGACCGTAGGTACCTAATTGTAGTTTTCAGGTTCCTCTGCAAATATTTGGATGCTCCAGTCATTCTCAAGGTTACTTCAGTGCCTGTCAGAATTTGATGGACCTGTGAATGTTCCCTTATATCCTCAGTGAAAATTGGTGTGAAATAGTGTCATTTAAGTTTAATGATTCCAGGTAACAGTCCATAGATATTACTGGATTGCTTAATATTTTTTTCTGTAATACACTAGTAATTACTTGGTTGCCTATTATTAAGTAAGTGTTAAATTGCTCTAAGGATTTTGGATTAGCAGATCAAAGTCCTGTGCAAAATTTACAGGCAAAGTCCCAAGAAGCAGACTGATCCAAGGAATACTTTCAGCTTTTGGTATTGCAGAGTAACAAAAATGCATACAAGTATGACAACCAAATTAGGAACTTTTCATTACTTATGGACAGCTCTGCAGTTGTTTGGTTATACTTGTATTTATCTTTTACCCATGGCCATACAAAACCAACATTCCTGTCTCCTGTAGTTAGCTACTACTATCAGAAGCCAAAATAAGACCAGTTATACCCACACATCAATGAACTATACTGCCTCAAAAATGAAATTAGGATTAAAATAAGACATGTCAGGATTTGTTTGTTTTCTTTCCGATTCTTCTAAATTTTCATATTGCCATCAATAATGGCATTTCAGTTTGTTCTTTATTCTGGTGATGCCAGTTGTTCAGGAAGGACAATTCATTCCATTGCCATCTCTCAGGTGGTGGCACATTCACAGCTACTTCTGTAAAAGTACCTTGGTTATTTATGGAGAGAGATCCATTCCCACAGTCAAAAAAGTCACAGTTAGGACCCTGTATTTCTTTGAGTCACTGGACCTGACCTAAATCCAAGTTTTATGAGATTTGATTTCCTGCCTCCTTGCTGTTCACTGGAATCTTGAGTCCTAATTTGTTTAAGAAGTCCTTACCACAGCATGTTGATAGTTAAACACCTACGAGCAAGATTCACAGAAAGTACCAAAGGTGAGCAGGCAGTGGCCAGCACTAGCTCATGGGGAACGTTAACAAGAAAGCTGTGGTTTCAGAGAAAAGTAGGTGCCAAACATTTGGGGGAAAGAAAAGAGGGAGTTGGATATATAGCTGTGAATTCTTGTCTGGAATTTACAATGCTCAAAGTGTTCAAAGCTAACAAAAGGGTTTGGAAGCAGTGCTAGAAGGCTTACTGGGTTATGGAAAACTCAGGTTCAAAAATCTGCTTATGCCTGGTCTGGAGCACAGACTCAAACCCAGGCTCTCCTGCCTTTCAAACCTGAGGAACACAAGGTGATATATCCAAGTATTATTCTTAGCTGCTTTAGGATATCTCTGACTGTCCCAGAGTAACAACTTTTGTTAATTATGCTTTTCATCAAACAGGTGCAAGTACCTGTGATTTGAAACATAGTGACTGTATCTGTGAACATAGCAATCCTGAAAGATGAAGTGGTACCCAGTGTCACATAAAATAGCAACAGGACTAGAAAACCATGTTCTCTATATAAACCAGAGTCTACCTTTAAAAAATGAACAGAATATTCAAAGGTGACTGCTTTATTACAATTTTGGGTGCGTTAAGAAATGTTCTCCACTATTTTATATTGCAGATAGTTTTATAAGTGCCACACTATGCAAATAGAGAAGAGCAAGTAGGGTGGCCTTTCTCTTCCCCTGTAGAGAATGCCATTATTCTCTTCCTACTGATATTTGTGAAGCTGGAATTTGCTTTTAGGCATAAAAAAAGTTTTCATGGGATAATGTTCTTTAAATGCAAGACAGACATGCATGGGCTTTAACTGTGTTCGCCAAATGACTTTATAATTTGAAAATAAAATCTCTCTACTAAATTTCTAAGGAAGGATAAGCATCATGTAAATTCTGCTTAGGAAAATAATTACGCAAAAGTTGGAAACTTGCAGCTGATTGTTAAGGCGCTGCTATGAGAGCTGACTGACATGTTTTCCCTATCAGGATTGCACAGGAAAAAACCCACCAAAAAACATTTGAGGCACACTCCGCAGTTTTCTGTTTTCCCACTTGGTGGCAATCATTCACTGTCTTTCCTTCCCGTTTCTGCGCTTTCTCCGGGAAAGCCGCTGCTCTGCATTCTGTGGTCTCTGTTTGTTGAAAGAAACAAGTGAAAAATCAAAGTTTCCTGTTACTTCAAATATCAAGGGTGGCGAAATAGAAGAGTTTGTTAAGTGGAAATGGAAGTATTCCGTAGTTGAGTTGTCAGAGAAATTGTGTTCTTTGTTAGGAAACCTTTTACTATTTTTTTTTCCCCGCTCTAGGGCACAGATCAGTAGTGGTACATAAAGCATTGATTAAGAGCAAGTTTACTGGACTTTATGGGCCTGTACAGAATGAGGTAAATAACAGTAAATGTGAAAAAGTCGTCTGTGAGTTAACAAGGCATCACAGGAGTGATTCCTTTTTGGTTGGTTTTCTTTATTTTTAATAAACCCATGTATTTAGGACTTCTTGGTCTGCAGAGGACATGCTGGGGCAGAGCCATTGTTGCCCTGGCTAACCAAAAATATCTCTGCAGAAGCTGCAGCTGGGTACAGTGTTGTCTTTTATAACATTAACAGATCTTTTAGCTTTTTCCTGAGTCCATGAGGTTTGCTTTGGTGGATCAGACATAGGGGAGAGCTGCAGGAAGAGCATCAGGCTGTGCTCTGAGGCACACACAGCTTGGATGTGCTGCCTTACAAAACATTTAATGTCTTCCACACACCAAGCACAGCAGGTACTTGAGATAATAAGTCCAGGGATGGCAAGAAAAGATACGGTTTTTATGATATAGAGAAGGCTTGAAAGACAGTTAAGGTCCATAGAACTCAATTCAAGTTCGTGGCTGAGGACTAGTAACAGCCTAGGAGTGTTGGCTGTAGTGATGATGATAAGGATGGGAGCTGTGGTAATATAGATAGAATCAAAGGTGGTGGTAGTAGTAATAGTTTTCATCTTTTCTCTTCTCAGAAAGTGGTGTAGCCACAGCCCACAGTCCCTCTGTCCCTGCTCACACAGGAGTAACAAGTGGGGGAGTAATGCTGTGCTGCTGTCATTTCTCTAATGGATTTTGGAGGAGGATGAATTAAAGAATCTGTAAAACAGGCAAACAAACAAACCAGGAAAAAGAAGCAAAAAGAAGAAAAATAATATCTTTCTAGGAAAGATCGTGGAAGGTGGGGGAGGAGAAGGAGCAGGGCACTGGGGTTGCAGTGAGAAAGGATGCATGAATGGGTGTAGAAGAGAGAGGGGGGAAATTAAAAATGAGGATATCAGGAGGGAACCACAAGCAGAGCACAGCAAAGTCTTCAAGATCATGACTTTCAGACTTCTATTCATGTATTGTAGTTCCTGTAATTCAGACATAATTTTGGTTTTCCACGGTTCTACTTCCTAGAATGAGAAGAGACCTGGAAAGAGAAACTAGAGGCATATGGGCGGGGAAGGAGCTTTTGCTGTATTCCTCATCATAGTAGACTTCCATAGTTTTTATTTGAAATAGCAGACTGTAAGCATGTGTATTTTTGAGGAAGGAAAAGGAAAGGATGGGAAGGGCAAAGGTAGGGAATGAGTACCTCACTGCACTGCTGTGCTGCAGACTGCACTGCTGTCACTGTGTGCCAACATCATCGCACACGTTTGGGTTGGCTGGTGAATCTCATGGGCTGATATCCCTGTGGAAGTGCTGCAGCATGTCGTGTGGGACTAATCTCAAGAGCAGGTTAAAAAGAGTAGTCTGGTTGTAAGAAAGGCCGAGAATGTGATAACCTGAAATTTTGGTGGTCTTTGTACGATAAAAACTAATAGTTATGCAGCATAGGACACAAAAGAGGAAGCTTACTGAGAGCCTTTCTGGTGCAGGTATTTACCATGAGGCAAGTGGCCAGTGTGATATTTGTTATCAGCTTTAAGTTTTGAAAGGTAATTAAGTTCACAAGAGGACTGTGTATTAAAAAAAAAAAAAACTATGAACTTGCCATCTCACCAAAAAATCATTTAAAAAGTGTTGCATGTTCTGTCTAACTGAAAGCATTTCATTGAACACTGGATCAGATCAAAGATTAAGAGATCAGTGTCCTGTACTTAAGTGTCCCATGTGAAACAGCCGAAGAGGTTGCCTACGGAAGCCTATGTGAACCGTAACAACTGTACATTACATTTCCCTTGAGTATTCTCCCAGCTTTCAGCTGTTTGCCATTCAGGAACATCCTGAGCCAGGAATGACTGCTGCATATTCAGTAATCTTCAATGGATTTCTTGCATCTGGATTTCTCCTGTTGAACCTCAGGAGACTATTAGTATTCACAGTAGCCAGCAACGAGGTGTCTCATGGCTCACACTCACCTTTTCATGTCGGTTGTGAATTTGCGACCTGCTAGCTTTAAGTCTTATCAAAAAGTTCTTCTGCTAAGACTTTTTCAAGGTTACAGCAAGAATAGGAAAAGTTTATGTCATTCCACAGGTTGTTTTTTGACTGGTTAATGAAAAATAAAGTGTTACTTCCCAGATTCTCAATACCCTCTCTTTGTTCCTAAAGTCCCAAACTTCTTTAGGTTTTAACTTTTCTAGATGTTCTGCAAAATTACAATTTCTTAATTATTACGGTTTTTCTAATCAGTAATGTAAAGCAGTTCAGTCTGTAGTGGGCCAGAGTGTGCTTTGTAACTGTCAGATGGCTCACACTGTATATAGAAATTTTACAACACACAGAAGACCCCAAGGTGTTCTCTCCTGTTACCCTCCTTCCTTTACTATTTATTTTGCTTGTTTGCTTCTTTTGCTACTCCGGAAATAATAGATAAAATTTTTGGACAGGCCACTCCAGTCTGTTCCCTCTTCCAGCCCCGCCTCTCACATGCTTTTATCAGTCACTCTAGGTCTAAGTATCTATCCACAAAACTGAAAATGGCACCATTTTCATTACCAGCCCAACCTAGTAAGTGCAGTGTTCCACTGAAAGTATTGGTAAAATATATTCTTGAGAGCAATGCAGTATTATTCCATCCTGTTTGTCCATTCATTTTATTTAGCATATATACTAAGAATGCACTTCTAAAATGATCCTGTAAGTTATGGTGTGGAATTCAGTCTTGCAAATTGTTAACAGTGTTCTAAAGATGACTTCAGTAAATAACAGTGGAAAAAAATATAGTGGAAAAAAAATTCATGTGGAAAGTGAAGCAATCAGTGAGGAATGAATAGTGGTATATACATGGGTGTCCTTGCACAGTCACAAAAGGACTGTATCTCTTAGGACAGATATTGTGTGCATTCCCCAAGTAGTGAAGAAAAGCAGTGAGTTGTGGGGGGGAGGTTAGGTCACCAGTTGGAGCTTTTTTGTTTGGTTGGTTGGTTCTGACTAGCTACATTCTTGTAAGTAAGAATTTTAATGCTTTGTGATTTTTGCTGAGCATTAATTATCTATCAAGGGCAAGAAGTGCTGCATGAGTGTTTTTTTTAGCATTTATATTATTTCTTTGACTCAAATAATAATAGTATCATTTACACCATCCTTCTCCACCAAAGTGCAAATTTGCACTCAATTGGTTTTATGATATAGCTTTGAATAGTGACATTAGTAGTTAGGAATTTATTCAATAATTTATTCTTAAATTGAAGAGGCAGTATTTAAGCCTGCTCTTTGATTTCCATTGTTGACCTGGTCTATCACTTACAACAACATTTTACATCCTAGCCATGAATATTGTGTTTCATAGGGTGCATGTATTTATTAGTGGTGTAGTCTATTAGTAGTCCAGTAGTATATTTCACTATTAGACACTCGATCTTGTCAAAAGGAAAACCAAAAAGATTAATCCCTTGCTTTGACAAGCTTCAGATATTTTCAGGTATTTTTTTCTTTAGCTGAATCTTATATTTAGACCCAAACATATCTAGGTATTCCAGTTTTTCTGGAAATTTTCTGGAGTGCTGTTCCCTCACCTTAACCAGAGCAAATCCTGAGAGCTGGGTCCTGAGCATCAGCTGTGCCAGGGAGCTTGTGAAACTAGGTATAGAGCAAGTACAAATGTAGTACTACTCCCAGAGCCAGCATGGGCCCAGAAGCACTGTGTGCCTGTGCCATGCAGAGCAGGGGCTGTGGTGTTAATAAGACCTGTGGACTCATGCCAGCAGCTACCCAACACTGCACCCCTGGATCTGAAATGATGAGGAAAAGGATGGCAAGAAAACTGCATGGCGCCACGCAGTCAGCAAGAAGCTGTAAGAGTTCATTAGGTCTCATCAAGGTCTGACTGGGCTTATTAAATGCAGCTCAGCACCACATTTCTCCAGTTCCTGGTGCGGTGGCTGTCGGTACCAGAAATCTTCTCTGCAATCTGAAAGATCAATAGTTATTTTAATAAGAGAGAATTCTTATGTTCACAAGACCCTGAGATATTTCAGACTTAAAATCACACTGTGTAGTGATGAGGGTTTCCCAAATTAGTTCCAGCTGAGCTGGTATGTCTAAACAGCAAAACCTGGCTCCTTTCACAGAGCTTTGTGCTAATCCGTACAGCAGTATATATGCATTTATGTGACCCTGCCCCAGCACAATTCACCCCCCACCTCAGCTGTGCTTAGTTTATGAAATTTGTGAAAATCTGCATAATGCCCTGACTATTTCTCCAGGTGCTTGGTTGCTGCATTAAGAACAACAAAAGAAAGTGATATATGAAGATACCATTATTGCTAACTAAATTGTGAGGTTCGCCAAGTTGAAGAAGTCCAAGATCCAAATGCACGTGCACATGCATTTTAACTGTGTAGGTGGCCACAGGTTCATTATGAAAAATAGAAGCACCAAAAAGATTTGTCACTGACAAATCCTTGGTGACAATCTGTTGATAACAGCACACTGGAAACACATCAGGTCCACGAAAGATTTAGAAAAACAAAATAGGAAGCAGCAGTTCCAGTGGGTCTCTTTGAAGTGCTGTTAAGCACTGAAGCAGAACCATTTGGAGAATGGATTGAGGTTTAGAAAAGAATTGTGAAAAGTACTCGGACTGGAAGTACAGCTATAAAATTTTACATGGGGATAAGAGTGTTCATTGCTAGAGCAAAACAAAAAGAGAAGAACTTTAGTTTATAAAATAAAAGGTCCAAGACAGTATTAACCTCAAACGTTTGGATATACCTCTCAACTACATTTGCAATCATAAGGCTGAACTGGATCAGGCTGAAAAATGGCATGTGACCATTTCTATTAAAGTGATTGTTTCTGCACAGTAGAATACAATAAAACTGTTTCTGCCAGTCCCAGTTCAGTACTGTTATGTGCCCTCAAGACACCATTTATACTCCAATAAAGGGAATAAAGGGAATTTGTTTATTGGAAGTTATTATACCCTTAAATCACGACAATTCCCTGCCTTTTGTCCTTGCAAAACTATACAATGACTAATTCGAGACTCCTCCTCAGAAAGTTTAACAGTATTTTTCCCCCTCATCCTAAAGATGTGCTGCTGGGTTGGAATTGTTTTTTTCAGACCTTTGTGAAGGAAAAAGCTTTGAGGTAATGAAAGATCTTTTATCAAAACAGAAGAGGAGTCTTTAGCAAGTTACTCTTTAGCTCTATTGTAAATGTAGTGGTCCATTCCAGTTCAGTCAACTTCTCCATCAGCTTACAAAGAAATTTCCAATAGGGCAAATTCCAGATTCTGCCAAAACTCCATTTGTTTGTTTATTTTTTCTTAATTTGATTTGCCAAGGGTTTGTGTTTGACTTGTTGCCATGAATAAAACTATTCCTCTTCTGACAATGGGCTCTCCGGGAATGGTGTGGGAAAGCTAATCCCATTACACAGCTCAGAAGTTCCCACTCAGTGGTGACCCAGGAAAGGCAGCTTATCGGGCACTTAGCAGAGCTGTCAGCTGGTCAGCTCAAGTGGGGTATTCTTCTTTGTGAAGTGCAGCAGGCCAGCAGGAGCAGTAGTAGGGTTTTGTTTGTTTGTTTTAAGTAAATAGAAAAACAGGAAACTTCTACATCCTTGACCTGAAAGTCATGTTCGAGTAAATAGAAGACATTAATGGTGGAGCACACTACAGTGTCGTTAACACATTGGGCAGATGTGTTAATTAATTTATAATCCACAGAGGAGTCTTCCTAAACTGCTGTGTCCTGTGACATTTTCTGTGACTGTCTATCTCTGCAATAGCTCATACTATTCAAGTCATTTTCTAGATACCTCTGACAGCATAGCTTTCCTTCAAGGGAAGTTGTTTTAAGACTCAAAGATGCCTTCGTATTTTTGCTCTGACTGATGGGCATCTTGTGATAGCTCTTGTTACACGGCTAAGTTCTCCTGATGATGTTGTTGGGAGAAAAAAACCTAAAGAAGGAGTTCTCTTTGTTAAGGTGGAAACAGTGGCAGGACTGCCTGAGGAAGGGGCCGTAATTCACAGTAGTGAGGTGAGAATTTGCTGGTGAGGGGCAAGAGTATCTAGAGAAGCATTAGAAAATACATAGAAAAACATGTTACAATACCTTGGTTCTGATGATAACGGGATTAATGCAAAACAGGATAAATGTCTTGTGGTGGGGTTTTTTTTGTCAGTTTTTGTTTGTTTTTTTTTCTTTTAATATAACTTTGTGTTTGACTTGTGAAGCCATTGCTGCATGAAGGGGACACTGTGTCTGACTTGTAAGCACCTGGAATACAATTTTCCAGAAGCCCATGCACTGGAGACTGAGTTATTGTTAGAACTGAGAGACAGATTTAGTTTTAACTCTAGTCTTACTAGTGTTGTGCCTTAACTGATTGTCCTCATTGTTCAAGTAAAGCAAAATATTATCTGGTCATGGGTACAAAATGCCACACTGGATCAGGACTCAGAAAAATTTGGGTTCTGGTCACGGTGCAGCTTGCAGAAATCTTGCTGTGGACAGTTCTTGACTTCATTTGCCTAATAATCCCAGTACTTCTCTTTTATCCCTGTGTATAATGCTGATATGCAGAAGACATAAACCAAAATGTGCTCATGAGAGTCTTGAATAGCCTAGTGATGATGGCCTAGTCAGAAAGTATTTTAAAGTGTCATTTAGAGAATGGCCTTATTAAATTCTTCTTTAAGAGTCAATGCATTAATAATTTTTTTTATTTCCTTTATTGCAAGCCGTTATATTACTTCAGAGCAGCTCCCATTTCCTAATATATTTCTCAAAATGAGCTGATCTTGTAAGCTATGAGGTATTATCAGTTCCCTGTGCCAGCGAAGATGGCTGAGGGAGTGCAGTGATTCCACACAGGCCAGGGACTCTACAAAGAATTGTCCTTCAGCTATAGTTTGGCATTTGTTTGCTTTCATAAGTTTTTAACCAACGGCATTTCATCCTGTGATTCTGAGTTTGTGAGTTTGTATTTTTTTTCTCTTCAGGACAAATATAGGCAACAGTCAATTTTGTGTGCTCAGTATTTAGACCACATAGCGTAAAAGGCTGGCAAAATGAAACTTGTCTTAGAGCACTGGGGTGTGCCACCTATTACTTGCTAGAGGAAATAAGGATACTGAACTAGATAAATATGATCTGTGTTTTAGTTCTGCAATTTTTTTTTAATTGCCTCTTACTTCATTGCCCAAGGTCAGTCTTGTCAGACAAGTGGACCAACAGTTCTCTAGAGTAACATAAAACCATTAAGTTGCTCTTTGATCTTGCACCTTCTTTAGAACCTTTTAATCAATTAACCATGAAGCTACTCAGCTCGTCTTATTTCCTGCACATAAACGTACTTTGGTCGAGCTGACACATTACTACATTATAGATCAAAGATTGAAAGAAACTTCACATCCAACCAGGATAATTATGTGGAATTTTTCTGAATCTGTTACATACATTTTCATGCCTCAGATGGAGGAAAACAGCATTTTGATCTAGATTGAATTAAAGGATTCATGTGTATTTTAAAGCGTTGCTAAATAGGTTTATGCATGACTGACCTTACACAAGGTATAGGTAGATTTCATGGCTAGGTTGCTGAGCCTCAGCTGTCCATCTGTCCTTTGAGAGTACCCACTGCTGACAATAATAGGAAACATGACCTGTTGCAACATAAACACCCATCTCTTGTTTAGGATGCCTTTAAATAAAAAGAGAATTTAAATATTGAATGTGTTGTGATGTGCTACAGATTGAAATCCTTTTAGCCCAGGAATTAAATTTTAGTAGTGAAAAGAGTTGTGTTTTCAGGCTTGTAGAGGCACACTTCTGCAATCTTACTTGTGTGGACAAAAGGCTTTATTTCAAGAATCAGAGATACCTTCAGGATTATGTTCTTAAAGATCTGTGATTGTTGATACTATTATTTTCTAGTTATATGGGAATTAAGATGTCTCGATATATATATACTCCATTCCTTCTGTCCAAATACTGAAATACCCAAACAGCTTCAATAGCTACTCATTTGAGCTTTTCCCTTAAGTGAGACAGAGTGTCACCCAGAGCAGTCCAATGTAGCAAAGCATATGCTCACTCGGATGTTGCTCAAAGCATATTTTGCATAGTTGATTCTTGTGGGATTGGTTTGTTCTCCTTCTCCTTGCTGATGCCAAAAGCAGAGATGGCCTGGCCCAGATAAGAGTGTCACCTGGTGCCTGTGCATAGCTTGCAGGTAGAAATGCCATGAACCAGCACGATTTCTGAAGGAAAACCTGCCTCTGTTGATTTCTTTAAACCAGTAAAGAGGCATCCTTTAAAGAATCCACTTCGTAAAATAATCATGTAGATACTCTTCACAGACATCCCCATATTCTCGTAAGACATATCTTATATCTAGATTCACTATACTTAGATAGGAAATGAGAACCTTTAGAGCTGCTGTAACTCACATTAATGGTAAATTCAAGCCCCTGTCTCTTTGCAAATCTGTATTGATTTTTCTGAATGTTACACTTCCTTTAGCTAAACAGCTCCCTGCTGATGTTTGTCATCTTCCTTTTAAGCTGAATTAAAAGAGAATGAAGAAGTTCGTGGATGGCATGAATAAAGTGCTCTTTGATAGACATACTTCTTGTTTTCTGAACAAAGAAGAGTACATCCAGCTCTTGGTATTAAAGAAGAAATATTTTCCCTTATCTCCCTGTGTACAAATTCCTCATCTAAGTCTAACTGGAGATTTCCCAGAAAAGGAAAGGATATTTGTGAAACTTACTTTCACTTTTACCACCATAGTAGCTTTTTTCATGCTGGATTTAGGATTCAGTGGAGCACCTTCCTTTCGGGATTTGAAAAGACACAAAAATCCAAAAGGACTCAGTAGGAGATTACACTTGATTTTGAGTCTAAAGCAGGCCAAACTTTAAATTCTGTTGTTTGTTTTCTTTTACCCCAAGCTGTAAATCATCCCAGATTCATCAAACTGTTTGCAAATCTAATCCAAGCTGGACCAACTTACAGACTGGACCAAGATGTCGGTTTATAGTAATGCCTGAAAACAGGAAAGACTTTAGATCAGAAAGGAAAAACTATCCAGTTTCATTACATGTGGCTTCAAGTTTCATTACAGAAGGTTTTACGTGGCTTTGATCCCCTAATTTGGTGGGGAAAAAAAAAAAGAGAGAAAAAAAGACGTGATCTCATGTGCACACAGCTAGTTCAGTACATGCATGTGACTAAAACAGATACACTGCATCCCAGCAAACTACAGTGTGCTCCGCACAGACATGCTGCATTTAAGTGCATAAAGTGCAAAGTCAAGATAGATTAGGTCAACTCCCCCACTGTCAGCTACCTTGAATTCTTAATCATACCTGCTGTTGTTCAGAGCTGCTCAGGGGAACCAAGAAGCATAAATAAGTTTACATCCTGAAAACAAACAAAAAAGTATGTACTTTCTACCCTTATATATGTATGCATATACACACACACACAAAAGAAAAGATTTTACAAGAAGAATCTGTTTTCCATAATGCTTTCTTATGGAGCCAAAATTAAGTGAGTCTTCAAAAGTGAGTATTAAAGAAATGACTTCACTAGAAGCAGTTTTACTACAACAGTACTCACTTCATTTTATTTTTTTGGTTAAAGACCTCCTGTCTTTCATTTTTGATTGCTGTTGCTGAAGAGGAATTGCCAATTCTCTTTGCTGCTCTGGAGTTTGGAGAGCAGCACTGAAAAGCGAGCTCCTTTCCCACAAGTCCTCAGCACCTCTTACATGGGGAAGAGGGGCAGAACTGAGAGAGAGGGGGGGCACAAAGGGTTTTCTAAAGTAATAGAAGTGATGGTTCCTTTAGCCAACACACTGGAGGGTGGACCACAGTTCAAAACCCAGGTTTGGTGCACTGAAACCACTAACTCCTTTTTCTAGCAGATAGATGTTGTAGTGGCTCAAGGCCAGCTAAGTTGGGTTTACAGCTGCTTTGCATCTCTGAAACAGCATGAAGCAGCTTGAGCCTACAGTGAATCTGGCCCTAGATGTCTTAAATCTAATCTTTTCCTCTCTCTGGTCTAATACAGTTGTTTTCCTGTATTTTACAAGCCTTTTCATTACCATGTGAAATTCAAATGGACTGTGATCACTTTTACTGAAAGATGTTACTCCCAAATGTTTTTTTCACGTCAGCATGAAGTAACATGGATGGTTACTAGTTTCTGGGCTGTAAGTGTCCTTTCCACAAAATTTTGAAAATATATGGCTGTATTTGTTATCTATGAACAATTGCAACAGTTAACTCCGTTGTGTGTTCACTGCCCAGCATTTTGATATAGCCAGAGCTGGTTCCCTTTTAGCATTCTTATTTCCCAGGCACTCGTACCTTACCTATTTGATTGCTTATACTTTGGTCACTTAGTTAAAAAAAAAACCAACCAAACAACAAAACTAAACTGGGGCATATTATTTGTAGCTTTTGAATGTGACTGCTGAGCAGATTTTCAGTTAGCTCTAGGTCTCTTTATTCTTTCTTTCAATTAACCTGAAGTTATGCATGCTTTTCAGAATGAAAATGAAGAGGCCCCATTCTCCATGTGAGAATGGGAGTTTTACTACTTCGACATTTTGCTGATTGGTACAAGCACTTTGCTGTAATATTTAATAAATAATATTTGATTTCCAAATGCTCAAATACGAATTAGCGGGAGAGCATTCTTTCCATCACCGGGATTGTGTTTTGCTCTCACTAGCTGCCTCCAATTATCTTCATGACTGCACATACAGGAAGGTGATTGCTGCGACTCGCTATGATTTGCTGCAAAGGGAAGAAAGAAGTGTCTCACTGGGGAGGGCTGTGAGACTGGCAGGCACAGTCCAGTCCAGAGCTGGGTGGGTGGGAAGTGGGGGGAAGCAAGTGGTGTCTGGAGTGCCTGGAGCTGGAAGGAAGTGCTGGATGCCAAAGGCTGGTCTGTGGTTTGTGATAATGAATGATGAACACTGTTCTGGTCAAGTGGGACTTAACAAACCTTTTGCTTCTCATTTTTAAGCTGCTTTGTAAAGTTTCTTTTAGGTTGTTTTTTTATTTTTTCATGTTTGTTTTTATAATTTATCTAAGGTAATAGTGAACCTTTTTCTGCAGTGCCACAGAGTCCATGCAGTGCCACATAGTCTCACTGTGGATATTTAGACAAAGAAACATGCCCAAACCTCCCTCTCCACAAAAGCTGGACTAGAATTAGGTAACTGTTAGGCCCCTTTTTCTTCCTTCTCTAGTCCTGGACATTCTGCATTAATTACTTTTAAGGGTGTACTTGGAGGCTGCCTAATAGCCTTGCTCAATAATCATGTAACAGTTTGTTCAGCAAAAAAGAAGGTAAAAACTAATGAATAATAACTTCTGATTTTTCTGAGAGTTTAGGAACAATTTTTTTTAAACCATGACATAGATCTTGTGACTTCTGTGGTAAGTTTAATTTACTGTTGACATTGATTCATGTCCTTACCTTTCCTCTACGGAATTATCATAAAACTGCCCCAAAATGAGTGAACTGATAGGGAATGACATCTAATTAAAAAAACCAACCAACCAACCAACCAAAACAATGGAAAAACCCAAAAAAACCCCAAACAAACAACAAAAAAGGGGGGGGGGTGAAGAAATAAAAACAAAGGAGAGAGAACAGGCAAACTCCAAGCTCTTTAAACTTGCTATTTCAAAACAGCAAGCAACTTCTAAAGCACAGGTCAGCTGGTACCCTCTTATTGCTGTTACCATAGCAGAAACACAGAAATGTGATTAAGTAAATAAAGCTAATCAGAAGCAAAAAAACAAGTTTGCAGTAAAACCAGCTCAAGTTAACCTATTCTCAGAGGACTTGGAAAGAAAACATACTTCTAAAGATGTGCTGTGAGAGATTTTAGGCACAGCTGCAGGAGAAAAAAGGTATCCTTTCCCTCTCCCTTCAGAAGGATTAAATCTGTCCTAGAAATTAAACAAAGTGGACGAAGTTTCTGACTGAAACAACAGACTGCAGCCCAGAATGTTAAAAACTATGAGAAAGAAGAAAAATATTCTGGAAAAAGGCTACTGGATCTTTTTAAGGAACTATAATGACAGAGTAAGCAACCCAGGCACATTAATTCTACCTCTGCTTGTCTCTTGTGATATGGAAAATATCCTAACAGGAATTTAAAAAAAAAAACCCCAACAAAAAAAGCTGTAGCAGACAAAACCAGATAATGATTCCCCTGGTCTGAGTCTATAAATCCATGAAATGTGTAAGTTTATATCAGTCTGTGAAAGTTTATATCTATCTGTGGATGTCAGACTGTTCCACAGGAGGTAATGTAACATTTTCCGATTACAAGGGACATGGAAATGTTGATCTGTGTAGCTGTATGTGTAACCTGTCTCTTCTTCTTTAAGGCAGGTCTTCTGCTCCCTCTACAAATATTAATGAATACCTAAAAAAGGAACAAAAAGCAAGTCTTAAATTTCCTATATGTAGTACAGGGCATGGATTGAGATTACTAAGTGTCGACGTTTAGAACTAAAGGAGCTTGCCTCTGAACTGGAATGAAATAAAAGGATAGAGTTGTAAAGACCAGAAAGCATTACTAAGATCAACATTTTGAAATGAAGCTGTGGATCTGGGAGGCAGTTTTAAAGTCTGTTCCCATGGCTAAGCAAAATTCCTACAGCATGGGTGTCATGCTGTAGAGCTGGAGCGTATTTGCTGGGACTGTGGATAGCCAGAAGTCTTGCTGTTCAGTGGGATGACTGTTTTTTCTCAGCTTGACAAATGACATGCAGCACTGACAGAATACTCCTTTGCTGGCCATCGCCCCTACGGACACTGGCCAGAACAGCAGCAGGAGGAACATACCCACCAACCCTGATTTAATCACATGGAGCCCAGGAGACTACTGAATAGAGCTGTTAACTTTCTGTTTGGTTTGCTTTTCCCATCTGTGTTTTATTAAACTGAGAGCAAGATTTATTCACTTTTTTAACATCAGGAGCTCTTGGTGTCCAAGATGATGGTTGATGTTAAGGTATACATACACAGTTTAACCTGGCTGAGGGCCAAAGAGGCCTACAATTTCCAGCCTAGACAATTTATTTGCTAAAGGACACAGAATCCCTCTACTCTCCGAGAGTTCCTAAAGGATGAGCACAAAAACTCCCAGGAACACAGTATGTAAAGAACACAGTAAAACAGTAGGCTCTCCAGGATGAGCCAGGCTCTGCAGGCACGCAGACAAACACATCAGTTTTGCTTTACTCTCGACAGCCCCTACATAGTCACAACTACTAATGATTTTCTGATTTCCACTCCAGGAATCTTAAGGAGATTTGAGATACCAGCTCAGTGTACAGATATTTCTTCTAAAAGCCAAGAATCCTGAATGGCTCAGCTGGAGAATTGCCCTTTATGGGAACTGAAATTATGTGCCAGGCTCTCCAATGTAAGGTGGGAAAGATGAATCTCAGACACTTGCGTACCTAACAAGCTACCACAAGAATAAAGCTCACTTCTAGAACAGAAGGAATTAATAGATGGGATTTTGAATTGCTTTGAAAAGGTAAACTTTCCTCAAACAGTAGAGTTGACTCAAGGTAGAGAGATCAAGTGTACATTTTTTTGGAACTGTAAAGAGGTTTGTTTTAAATACGGAAGTTTCAAGCAATAACAGATAAGGTTTCCGAAATAGAGCTTCAATTCAAACAGCCTCCAACACTCCTGATGCTTTTCCAAAACTTCTGGGCATTTTCTTCTTAACAGCAAGCTCCTTTCCAAAACATACCATTCTCCCCTTCATCTCTTAAATATCACTCATCTCATCAAAACTAACATAGTGACATCCATGTTCTCTATTGCCATGCTACTATCTCTGCAAGTACACTATGGATTATCAGGTTTGCCGGATCTGTCATCTGCAAAACCTCTGTATTCTAGTCTTTACAGGCAAATGCCTTCATAAACATCATCTGAATATCAGATTTACTGTGGCACCTACACAGAGCATCATCATATTACAATGATTCTTGTAATACTAAGACTCTCGTGGTACCCCCATATGGCAATAAAAAGTATTTGGAACACAAGACAAAATTGTTATTACAATAGAGCTTAGAAAAAAACCCGCCTTTCTCAAGGCTTATTCAAAGTCCACCACTGGTTTGCTTAAAACAGTGTTTCTATCATTCACATACCCATTTTCCCCAGAAACTTTAATACAGGCTGCAGAATCTGGTTTCAAGTCTGATAGTTCCTGTTCTTAATTAACTTCAATGTTAACAAAGAAGCAATGACTTTTGTTACTGTTACTATTCAAGAATGGTCTTTTTTCCATGCTCTTTCACATTTTTATCATCTATGCGATGACAGTAGGAGCTGTTCATGAGCCAGTACAAATTAAGCAACATTCATGTGCTTTCACTTTTACAGCTTTTGAGAATAGCGGCAGAAAAGATGGAATCTGCAAGTTTTGGTTTTCTTGGTTTCTGTTGAAAAAGGGATTTGAATTGTATGCAGTATGAACTTGAAGGGAGGAATTTGGTCACTGTAATGAGTCATATCATAGAATGGTTTGGGTTGGAAGGGACCTTAAAGATCATCTGGTTCCAACCCCCCTACCATGGGCAGGGACATCTTCCACTAGACCAGATTGCTGAAATCCCCATCCAGCCTGGCCTTGAACACTTCCAGGGATGGGAATTTCACTTCAGACCCAATGCTGCTTACACATTTTATTCAATACGTTATAAGCAGGCTGCATGACAGTGATTCCTATAGCAGGCAGCAGATCCTAGGAGAAAAACCTAATCCCTGAAGACTATGTTAAAAGCTGTGTAACTTACGTTTTTGAATGAAACTCCATGAGTCCAGAGTGTTCTGCACTGAGCTAAATTCTCCACTGTGTTCACTATGCCTAAAGCTACAGATGCCCATTTCCCTTTTGGGAAATACAGGTACAAGGCTGCCATTTATAGCAATAGTACAAGAAACTTGATTTAGACATGAGGAAGGTGTCAGGGTGACCCATCAGACTGAGAAAGTTTTCTAGTCATGCACATCTTGTTGATGCTTAAGGACTTTCAGGGGTGAGAATACAGGGCTGCTCAGGTTTCCAAGGTGAGATTAGTCACTGTTTGATGTGGGTGTCTTATCCAGAGGTGCCCCTCCAGAGGGGTCCTGCCAAAGTGTTTTTGGTTGGTTGGGTATTTTTTTGTCTGTGTGTTTTGCCGTGTCCCTCCCCTCCTTTTTTTTTTTTAAATTTTGTTTTAATTTTGGTGTGGGTTTTTTTTCTGTCAAATTCTTAGGTTTTTTGTTTAGTTCTGCTTAGAGACCACAAAGAAGTCCCTGGCTTGATAGCCTCAGGATCACAATAGCTGCTAGCATTGCTTGAACACCAGTGCAAAGTTCCTCTTTCTCTGACAGTATAAGGACAGAACTCCAGGTACTTGGTATGGGGATTTTGATCATACGCATAAAAATAATAGTTTCTCCAAGAATGTTATATAAGCACTGTTATGCAAAAATGGCTTTTTTCCTCACAGCTACCCCTATTTACAGAAGATTTAGAAATCAGAGAAACTGCAAAGAAGGCCTCATGCCAAAGGCTGTTTCATTGCATATTTAGACAAATTCTAATGTAGACTAAGTAAAATAAATACAGACTTATCTATAGAAATTACATTACAGAAGATAAAACTGATTAAGTATCATCCCATCCAATTGCTTAAATTTAAAATACTTAGTCCAAGATTAGTGAAAATGAATCCCTTTGAAGAATCAAATTACTTGCTAAGACAACTGTCACACTGCCATTTGTATAACCATTAAAGTATTAGGATAGACTCAATTTGCCTTTTCATGCAGTGTACTTTATTTATGTCTTTTGTTAATTTTCGTATGAGTTCAGCTGTGTTCATAATGAACCGACATTTTCAGATGTCACTGCCTGTAGGTGTGATAATCCCAAGTTAATTCATTTTCAGATTTTAAGCAATGAATACACTAGATCTAGGGTTGTGTTTTATTCTGTTTTTTACCAATTAGTCTTTGCAACTACAGATGTTTTCTTAAAGGCTGTTAGACAATTTAAACTTCTCAGAAGAATACAAATAAAAGCTGTTAGTGAAGTAAATATCTGTTTAATTTACAAACATCAGTAGCATTACTGATATCAGTCCAAATAAGACAAAGCACACTGCATTACACATGTACATCTAACTTTTTTGTAAAAAAAATAATAAAATAAAATTGAAAAAACATCTGCATTTTTACAGGGTACCCTGGGTTTTACTGAAAGAAGAACACAACCCACTACCGATTACCAACTCTACATTATAATTTAGCAGCAACATGTTAACATGGGGAACATTAGGGCAGTAAAGTAGTTTTATTATTTGGGGAAAGTCACAGTTCTTGATAGCACAGCCTTTTTTTCTTTTTTATAAAAAGGTAAAGAGCTCCATGGGAATATTAATTTAAAAAGATCTACCCTCTAATGTAATTTTCTACACGCCATCTTATTTTCTGTAAGTACTGTATATAGGGAAAGTTAACTTCTCTACAATTGCCACCTAGTGTACAGGTATTTTCTGTCATACATTACGGGTTCTTGGAAGGTGTCCTGAATATCTGATGTACGTGAAAACTGCAGATTGTCATCACTTTCAGATTCAGTGACACCAAATGGTCAGATTCTAAGGGAAAGAAAAAGGGAAGGGGAAGGAGAGGGAAAAACCAGACTGAAAACATTTACCCCAAGACGACATGCTACGTTAGTTCTATTGCAAAAAATCCTGATTTTTAAGTCCTTTAAAAAAAATTACAAAAATACTGGGACAAATATAAATTAATATATATTAAAGCATTGAAAAACAGTAAAAGGGATGGCCTAAAAGGGTTAAGTACAATGTACTTTGATACAATAAATATTTCTCAATGAAACCGAATACTGTATAGAGTTGTTTAGAACTCATAGAAACAGAAATCCATATTATTACTAATTTATCCATCAATAATCTATTTTTATCATCCTCCAAACATTTATATTACAAAAAATTAATACTGGAAAAGGGCAGATAAACACTTTCTTTGTTTCTTTTGCTAACATGCTGACATAAAAGCATACATCATCAGGAGATTTCAGGATTATAGTATATTCTCGCATCTCCTGTTTCCCATTCATTAAATGGGACCCCATCTTCTCAAGATGCTTAAGAATTCCAAAAGATAAAATGTATTTCATACAATTGTTATTTCTGTATAATCTGATTCTTTTCGCTCATAATGCTTCCTCATCCATACATAAGTGATTATGGTCTGTCAAGACAATAAAATATACTGATACGAAAGTGAAAAAACAAGCCTCACGTTCTGGTCAGTATTTCATCTCTGAGCTGTTAAGCTGAAAGTCACCTGTGTATAGTGTCAGTGTATCTTCAGCATGTTATAAAGAGGAATCCATGTTAAAAGCAGTTAAAGTTTCCCATCTCTCTTGCAATGTTAACAGGTCTTTATTTTTTTTTTCTTCAAAGCTCCTCTTGGTTTTGAGAAGTCTCAGTTCAAGCACTTGAATCTTTTCAAATGAAGAAAAAGTCTTTATTCTCATAATAAAAATAAGTCTGTTCTGTATTTTACAATATATTTCAAATATTTCCACTATGAAGCATTAATTAGTCCGACACGGTCAATAAGTATACAACATTTGCAAAAGACAAGTGTGACATGGACACTTAGGAGGGACAATTTGTACAGCCACACTTCACCACTTTTTCAACCTCGTCCACAAATGATGACCCGTCAGTGCATTCAAAAGAGTATTTCCGTCTCTTGCTCCTTAGTGGTCCACAGCACTGCCCGGTTGAACATCCGCCTTTACATTCTAGTCTCGATACCTTCTTGGTCGTCTGGCACGCAGCATACCCTTGCTGCTTTTGGTAGTAATCTCGGATTCGTTCCCCTCGACAAGAGATTTCTGTAGGAAACAACATTCAAAATAAGAGATATACTTTTGAGACACAGATTAAAGAATGGTTGACATTGCTAAGGAAGATGCTGTTTCTAATTGCAGTTGGGATTGATGTTTTACACTTTGACTCAGACTGTACATTGGAAACTAGAAACATGATTTTATTCATGCTGAGTTGTATTCCCTATACCTCCTATTTTCAGTGAAGCTTATATTATTATGTATATGTAAACCGTAAATACAAAGCTATTACAATGACAAGAAAATTGGAAGTTTAAATATTTTCCTTTCTTATAAAAATACACATCTTCTGTTCCTACATTGCTTGCAGCTGGTTCTGTTTACCATAGGGAAATGTTTCAGAGAGCATGCAATTTAATTTATTAGACCTGGAGTTTAATATTATTCAAACTCTTATTTAATACAACTTACATTCCACTAACTTCATAAATTACTGAGGTATAAAGCCAGCAAAAATGAGACATCTGTTAAAAGTTCTACATCCATATTCTTCTGTTCTATTCACATCTACGTATGATACAAAATAAATGCCATCTGGGGTAAGGAAAAGAGAGGGAGAGGGAGAGCTTTGGTAGACAAAGGAAAAAGAAAAAGGTAGGGGGAGAAGTCATCCTGTTTTCATCTGTCTCACCTGCATAATTCGCTGTGATAAATCAGTTGAAGCTGAGAGGTCAAAAGTAGAGTTTGTGATAAAACTAGGAGCAGAATCATTGGATTTGGCTTCTCAGTTGCAGAAGGCAGAGAAACAATAAATACAGAAAGATACAGCAGGTAAAAGGTAGTATTTAAATATAGTAAAAATGTGTTTCTGAATAAAGGCAAAAAAGAGAAATGTTTTCACAGCAAAACATTTGATGAAAAAATCCTCAAAATGTAAACAAATTCATGGGAAAAGTTTGATTTTTCTCTGAGATAAATTCTTATGGTAAAAAAAAAAGCAACAAATGTGTGTATTGTGGGAAAAAAAAAAGCTGGTAATGTTTTTGGCTGTTCATGTTTTAATAAAAAAATATCTAAAGTCAAAACAACAATGTTGTTGTATGTATTTTTTTACCTTTATCACAGCTGTCCCCCGTGTACCCGCTGCCGCATTCGCAATATGGTTTCCCAAGTCCTGAAAGCCTGCATTTGCCATGTTTACACCTGACGGATTGGCAGGGGTTAAACAGCATTTCTTCTTCATCACAGAGGACTCCCCCATGTCCCTGCAGGCATTTACAACTGTATGAAAATGCATTGATCGGCAAGCAGGTACCATGCACACATCTACAGGGGAAACAAGCCCAAGAGAATAAAAATAAATTATTCATCAAAGTTCAGGCTAAGCAACATTAACTACAAATACTTTGGACTGTACTCAGAAGAAATTGCTTTTGTTTCTAATGGACTTTTTCAGTGAGATGCAGTGAAGTGGTTTATAATTTGTATGCAGGTTTACATAAAAGAAGCTGCAGAACAATTTCACCAGAAAACAGCCACTGTAGATGTGTTATGGAAGACTTTTACAGGCCAGTTATTAAACCCAATACATCTTGTCTGTGTAAATATTCAGCATGCTTTTGAGTAGAACACAGCAAAATCAAGCTGGAATCTAATCCAGAATAAGTAGAGAAAAAGGATACTCACCTGAAATTCTGGTTCTTGTATAATTTAAAAAAAACTGCTATATTGCCACTCATGAAGTATGGGGCTCCCAGCACAACCTCAGATCAGGCACTTCCTACCTGAAACTCTTCTGACCCAAGCAATGGCAGTTTCAAACCTGAAGATGTGCTCCCATTTTAAATATCAGCCTGCACTGCCAACTGCCATTAGCGTGGTCATGTAATGTATGTTCTTACTTCTTTTGAAAGAGAAAGGTGGTGTTTCCCAGAAGAAGGATGTTAAATTACCTGTTCCTAGGTATAAGGTGAAGATTAGGGCAATTCACGTTCTGAGATCACCACCAATTACTTTTTCATTTGGTGGCACAGGGTCAATAGCTTTCTTCCTAAAATAGTATTTTCTTTAACTGTTGTCTTGATACACAAGTTTTCTATCTACATACTGTTTCCTAGGGGGACCACAGTGAAGATCCTCTGTAGGCAGGAAGGCAATCCTGACATTCAATGTCACAGTTACCCTCTCTAATGTTTCTCCTCTCTAATGTTTTTCCTCTCTGTATTGTAAGATTTCTGAGCCCACAACCTCCTTAGTAGGTTTTGGCAGCCACCTAAATAAATATGTAAATAAATTAAAAGCTTTAGATTAAAAAAAGAAAAAAACAATCGCATTCCACCTAAAATAAAATCCTTTGAATTTGAAGATGGAAAAAATTAATAAAATAATGCATTTTGTAGTAAGAGTTCTGTTATGAACAAAATCTCATTTTGACATTTTTTAGATAACACTATTTCTGGAAACGTTTTGTACTCTACTCCTTCAGTACAGTAGGAAATTTGGTAAAACTGAAAGAATTAACCATAGTTTTTAACTCACAAAATGGAATCAACTATTTTAAATGGTTTCATTTAATAAACAACTACAAGTTCCAGTCATCAATGAATTCTACTTTACAATTCTCCATCTGTACCCTTAATTTTGTGCAAATGCTTTAGAAATGGTGTGACTTGGAGGAAAAGGAGTGTGGGAAGTCAGTTTTATCACAGAATATTTGAAAGGCACAACACATAGCCTCCATTCACATATCCAGTTTTGTATTAAAAACTGCAAATACAGAACGTAATACCTTAAGCACCTCCAACTTCTCTCTTATGCAACAGCCTTTTGAAACATCTATTTTCCCTAAAACCTTCCAAATTCTTCTTGTAGTTGAAGTCTGATATTCCAAAACTTAGATTAAGCGACTCAAAATTGGAGGCTTAGACAGTACCGCAGGGCAGATAGCTTTTGTTTAGCTTTCATTATGTTCAGCATTTGATCTGTTTACCATTTAAAAAACATCCCCTCTAAGGACATCTGATCTATGAAGGTACTTAGGTGACACTGACATCATACAGTCATATATTAATTCTATATAGACTATTTATTCTATATTCTATCTATTCTATATAGACTATTTTAGATATCAAAATTCTACGATCAAAGCAATCTGTGTCAGGATCTTTGGTACAGTTTTGCTTGACTTAGAAGATGATTAAATCTTAGCTAATGCCAACTCTCACACTTTTGCTTCCATGTGTTCTTTGAAGCCCTAAATTTCATCTTCAGACTGTACTGAAAGGAATGTCAAGCTAAGTGCAAAGTCATAGGTACAGTTTCATCTTACCTAATTTTAGGTACCTGTGTCAGGCACTCAAGTGAGATGTATAATTGCCATGAGCTCCCCACACAGTCATGGAGAGAAATGAGCTTATCCAGAGTGTGATTAGACCACTTGAGGTCTAATTTACGCTTTAGAAATGCGTTTATTCCTTTACTGACTATAGAGCAAGCTTTGGTCACTATGTTCCTAAGTCAAGCACCTAGATTTAGGTAAAATAAATGTAAGCCTTAAGCCTTTTCATGGTATGCAGGAATCTCTAAAAGATCCCCTACATTTTCAAAACAGAGATCACAGTGACAATTCTGTTTCTTGAATAAAGTATAAATGTTATACTGTATTAGACAGATAAAATGCATCTATTCAACAGACAGGATTTAGAGATGAATCAAGAAATACAGAATCAAAATCCCCCTTGGTAATTTTTAACCTGCTGTCACTTCCTTTCTTTATCTCTTAAGTTACCGTGAAAGAAGACAGGGTAAGAAAAAGACCCATAAACAATGAAATGCTATTAATGGTATGCCTCAAAAATTCACTGCTATCGCTTTGTGATGGTTCAAAACTTAAGAGTAATGGAAGAGTCCCCAGCCAATACAAATGATGACAACTGCACTGTAAAACACGCTGAAGCATGGTGTATAAAGCTGTAAAGGGTCAGAATTTCCACACACCCTGTTTGAAAAGATCACTTAAACATAATTTTATATGGAAACTGAAAATCATCTTATTGGAATTTCTTAGCAAACTCAGGCCACTGGTCCTGAAAAGTCAGAAGTTACATAGGCCAGAGCACTGAAAAAGCAGCTGCCAAAAGATCCAAGCAGGCTTACTCTACAAAGAAACAAAAAAAAAAACAACCCATCCCCAAAACAAAGCAAAGAATTGGTTGCCAAACTTCAGTAAGGACAGTGGTAATGACAAACAGAATCCAGTAAATCCTGGAGAACTCTGAATTTCTGAAGTTTCTGATCATCTTGTGCTGGGAGACCATGAGCCAGTAAATTGAATCTGTCTCTATAGTAAATTTAAAAGATGAATATGCATAGATACAAATACTCTTATATACACATATATATACATATGGCTCTCTCTCTCTGTACATATACATGACCCTCTCTATAAATATACATAAAATGTCCAACCTAAAATGTTTTAGTCAAATCAGCAAAAAGAATTAGCACACACAGACTTAAACAGAAGTTAACCATAAAGATGAAAATCTGTTTCTGGCTAAAACCTGGGGTATTGTGAAAATATAAAAATATTAGATATATACTGCATCAAGCTTTTTAAACACATTAGAGAATAATAATAATAATTTTTCTCATTATACGATTACAAATAAGCAAATACATATTTTTTTCCATTTGCAACTTCTAAATTAGTTTTGTACCAAGTGTCATACCAACACTTGCATCAGCATAACTCATTATAGAGGAAGCACATAGAGAAGTATGTAAGAGCACTTCCCAGGCTTTAGGCAGAACTTCATGAGATGTGTGTACCTGCTCCCCTAAATGGGGCACTTTTCCTTATTAAGGTTATGGAAAAAACAGACTATAACCTGGATGCTGTTTTCACTTTTACGTGTTCAGGATATTTTGTTTCTTGCTGAAAAAAGGGTGAATATTCATGAAAAAAATACACGTAACAGGAGACACATATTCATATTATACTACTATTCTGTCTTGAGGAAGGACATACTTGTTTCCAAGACATGGGTCATTAGTTTGTTGGTCACAGAGGGGTCCAGTCCATCCACCTTCGCACTCACAGGAAAAGCCTGACTGGCTGGTAGCATGGCATGTTCCATGCACACAAACTTTCTTGTGACAAGGCTCGCAACCTGGCAGAATTCCCACTTGCAGTGGCACATTTCTGAAGTCCTGGAGCTCGCTGTTGATATATAGATTACGGATGCAACCATGGAAGCTGGTGCCATTCTGTCCTGGAGACTGGCGTAAAGCTGCTATGTTATTTTTCACAGGCATGCCTAGAAAATTAATAATAGCAAGTAATCAGTATAATCCTTGGTGTAATTTTCTGTACCATTTTCTCTATTTTAAAAACATTTTTAAAGAAATATCTCTTCCTAATTAATTATTTGTAGATATTCAGCCTACAATCATAAGCAATGTTCTAGTATTTGGAAATTTTCCTGATTGTCAAGCATGAATGTAAACAAGCTGCAAATACATAAGTTTCTACGTCCAACTTAAGAAATGTATATGGGACTTCACAGAGGAAGCTCACAACTGTGAGAAGGTTTGGATACATGCCATTTTTGACCTAGTGCAATTAAGTCCAAGATAGTGCATAGTTTCTGAATCTTGGAAAAACAAAAATTTAGCAGCTGATATGAGATTTTTTGTAAGCTGCTAAGATATTCAAATCCAGAAGAATTTAGTAGGATCAGCTCATCAATTTGGAGCTGGCACACATTCAAATGTGAAATTTTGCTAGTGAAAATTCTTGCATAGGAAAGCTCAACAGGATGAGGTTCGATTTCTTTCAAAAATATTTTTGCTTAACTTGTCTCAAAAAAACAGATTAATAAAAAAGCCACTCATAGTTTGCCATTAAAGTTTAAAACAAAGGTAATCAATAATAGAAATAATTATGACATCAAAAGACTTATGTGCAGATATTTCTAGATAGTGCAAATGCCTCTAATACTGACTATTTTCAGAATACCTCTGGGTTAGTCCCTAATTGTTACAGGTGTAATTAGAGCAGTAGGCATATGTGATACAGTTATCCGATTGTGATCAGTTAATCATTTAAGACTAATTCAGAAGTAACATTACTATTAAACATTGTTTCCTTGTAAAAATGAAGTCTCTTCTATCCCTTGCTTTTTTTTAAACTTATTGCCAACATATTGGCCTGTATTAGTTAGTTCTTAAGATATTATATTCAAATGATGAATACATTAAATGCTTAAATACCTTCTGAGATTAATAAGTAAAGGAAAAAAAGTATACTGAGTATTAGAAAAGGATATGTTTACCTGAAAATATATATGCTTATTAGCTGCACTGGTTTATTCCTAGGCAAAATTAACAATCTTCATCCTGGTACTTAGATAACCACAGAAAGAGGTAATGTTCTGCTAGTTGCTCCTTAACCATGTAAAGTGATACTTCTAATGGTTTTGTGCATTTACTTTGAACAATTAAGAGTCATGCAGAAGTGCTATGTAACCTAATGAGGTAGATCTGCCTTTCATTCAGAGGTTATTGTAATTTCATTTGTGCTAAGCTTCAGTGCTAATAGAAATGAACAATGTTGCATCCATGCTGCTGAAGAGCCCAATCTTCCTTGACCTTATCAGTTAAGTAAACCAAGCTTGGGACAGTTGTATTAAAGGACTCAGACTGAAAACAACCACTCGTTTTCATTTCCTCAAAACTATTCTCCATATTCTCATAATCCAGGGACAAAACACTGTAAAAATGAAAGCTGCATAACACTAAGTAATGCAGTGTTAAACTAGATGTTATTCTTCTAAGCATCAGGAAACTTGAATATGATTTCTGGGCACCATATAAGCATATATGACATCAGAAAATATGAGGTATATAACGTGATTGAGAGAATTTTTTGTCTACAATCTCTAATATGGAAAACATTTGGAAAGTCAATGCAAGCATATATACAAGGTTTTAGCCTATACACTTTTTGCTGTTTCTAGCAAGTTACCAAGCGTTAGAAGACCAAAGTGTGTGCAAAAGCTGTTCATATTCTTTAGCAATATTTCTTAGCTAATTTTTAGATAAAGGTTGTTTATTAGTTACAAAAGAACTGCCACAGAAACAATGCAAACAAAGATTTCAGCTCTATTTTTGGAAAGGTAAGAAAGTAGTTCCTGCCCCCTTTGAAGATTTTGGTCACTGAATCTGACTACAGGTAAATTACCAAATTACTGCTCAAGGAGGCAAATGGTAAGACCTCTATTAAATAACAGTTAAACAATGAAACTGTCAAAATGAGTATCTCATTCTAGAAGTTCCTAGAACAGAGCAGGCACAAATGAAAAGCAGCCAATGCTCTACTTTCTCAGAAATAGGAACTTCCATGAAATAAGGTGTCACTGTCAATGAGTAAAATATGCTCTAATTTCTTAGGGAAAAATGTGAATTATCAATGAAGACTAACCCCTTTGAAGAGCTTTTGAGAAGAAACAGACTTCTTACAAAAAGCCACAGGCTTTCAATATGATTTACTGAAATCTGTTATAGAAAGACCGAAAAATATCTAGCACGTGCGTTCTGACCACACAAGAGAGCCATACAGTTGGAAAAAGGTCAAAAAAAAAAAAAAGGAGGGGGGTGCATTGGGAGAGAGAAAATGAGGGAGGGTAAGAGAAAGAACGAGTACACCATACGAGGGCTTGCTGTCAAGTCTGAACTTCATCCTGCCAGCTGAGGTGATGCTTACCAGAAATGCCATTTTAGCAGGAAGGTGATAAGAGTAAGTGTAAGCTACATGATGATGTAGGTGTCAAACTAAGATTTTGGCAAAGACAAAATTACTGCATAAAATCCTAGTGAGAATTTGAGTTCTTCACTGATGGAGAAGTGTGATCAAATTCTCAAAAAATTCTAGATACAGTTGGATAAGAAAAAACTGAATGAATCTCAGAAAGGTGGGTAATAAAAGATGCAGGAGTGTAAGTTGTCTCAAGAATTTTGAAGATCATAAATAGATAAACATAGATAAAGAACAGGAAAGTTTCAGAGCTCAGTATCAACCTACTGTGTTTCTTGCTTTGTTTTGTATGAATTTGCTTCTAATAATGGTTTTCATTCTGTTTTGGACCAACAGTTTCTATGACAAGGAAATAATTGAGTCCTTGGAGCCTGAATGTGAAGAATAGAAATAGTAGGAACATAGGACCTCTCTAACGAATATGCAGTAGGTTGAAAAAGATTCCTGCTCTTAGGAATCAAATCACTGAAGGAAAACATTATTTCCAAAAGTTATTTATTCTGATACTTCATTAAGACGATGCAGATTAGTATGATTCTCCTAATGGAGACAAAGATATGCAAGGTGAAGAAGCAGAGGAGAACCGTATGTCACAGATCAAGTAACTTAGCACTGCACAGAATAAATGTTTATAGTTGGGAGTCTTAGCCTCATTTCATCAAAAGGTGCCCATAACAGACAGATCATTCTGCATTAAGCTCAGTTTTCAAGAAGTAGTAGAGTTTGCCTTAGCTGTCATCAAATATGTTGACAATACAAGTAAGCAAGCATGCAGTGTCTTAGAATCTAGGACAATCTCTCCTTCCAAAAAATGTGGCATATGTAAACAACAGAAGTGATACACATGAAAAAAAAGCAGATGTGCTTCCACAAGGCAATCCTCCTTTAAAGATTCATGATATGAAGCAATTTTAAAGGCAGCTCATACATTTGGTAGTTTTAATTCTTTTCTCTGCTGGTCCAAGGAGTGATGACTAATGTTGAATTCTATCTTGTACTTGTTCCCATGTTAGATGGAAACAGGCAATGACAAAATCTGAAAAGATTTTACAAAAAAGCTGGTGTTTCAACAGAAGAATGGAGATTTTCAGTGACCAAAGTCAACTTACCCCTCATCACTTGTAACCAATGCATTTATTATACTGGTTAGACTATTCTTGATTGGTATCAAAGCAGCTTCTTGTTTTTCTTTTCCATTAGAGATAAATCTAAGTAACTACCCCGAGCTTTTCTGTATATTTAGAAAGGACAAATAGCACCTTTTCTAGAGAAAACAGGCATCTCACATATGTACTACTGGTAGCATAACGTTTTGCAAGAAGGCAAGATGCAAGTCTAAAAACTTGTTCTCAGACACAAAATAGTTCTTAAAAATTAAACAAAATGAAAAAGCAAGTAGAAAAGTAGGTATTCTTTTTGCAGAAAGATCAGAAGGAGAGTCCTTACATGCCTCCTTTAAGAGTGTAAAGTTAAACTAAATAGAAGATGAAGACTTGTAGATCAGTAGTATTTAAAAACCATGCTGAGTCTCTCATCACAAAGAACTTAGTCTTGCTATGAAGGACAGTAAGAAGGCATGAAGTGGTGGCTGGATTCTTTTACCTAGGTTGTATCTCCACAATCACCTACTACCAGTTTTACTGAAACAAATAATTCTTTCTTCTCAAAACAAACCAAAAACCCCAACAATAAAAACCCTGCCACATACTGGGAGGCAACTGCCCAGGTGGTTCCCTTCTTACATAATGTCATAATTCCTATCAGCCCTAAGCAATAAAATCTCCAGTCATAAATTATAATTCATGGCTTTATACCTTGCTATCATTTCCTGCAGATACCTGTGCAGTGAAACAGAAATGTAAAACGTAACCAAAACAGAATGTGACCATTCTACACTTTCTGAATAAGTATTACTGAATCTTCATGTAGCTGAACAACATTACACGTATTTCTTCAGTATAATAAAAAGCTACGTAACAGTAGCAGTTTGAGGACATACTAATTGTTAAAACTAAAACTATTGAGATTAACTGCTGAAGTTTCATCTTAAGGTGTTATCTCAGTGAATGAGTCTCTTACCATGTGTTTATTAATGCATGTTACTAGAGTAAATTAGCTATAATACCATTAGTAAGAAGCAGTAAGATCCTCTTACCTCCTACATACAGCGGAGAATCAAAATTCAGAGTGGACTGCTTGGACAAATTGGTAATTATCTTGGGGCTTCCTCCATCAATAGATAAAGACAGAATCTGATCCATAGCTAGCAGCTCCACAATGTGGAAATTGCCATCATTAATTGTTTCCACACTGCAAAATAAACATTAATATTAATTTTCAACAGTTGATGGTCTGGTTAGAACAGTTTTTGATCTTCTTCCCCTCAGAGTTAATACAGCTTCAGAACAGAACTTCTCCAGGAGTGCAGTCTCCTGAAAACTAGATTTTAAGCAAGGACACACATGTATGCTTAAGAGCTAATACAGTACCCCTTCAATAACACTCTATTAACAATATGTATTGTAAATTAATAGCTCTTTTCCATTCAAAGTTATTCTTGCCCTCATCAAATAATGAACCTTCCAACACAAACCACTCTATGATTCTAACGTTATTTCAAGACGTTATATGCATGTACATGTATGTGTGTATGCATCCTACATGTTGCCTAGCATTGGGTTTACATATTTTTCAAGTATGAAGGCCTGAGATCACTCCAGTGTCATATAAACCTACCATTTTATGGAATATGAAACTGCATCTAACCTTAGTCCTGCCAGACAAAACCACATCATTGGTCCAGGCAGCTCCATTGACACTAGCAACAAAGTAATTTGTTATCTTTATTAGGCGTGATTATTTCTGAATCTCAGCTTCTGGCTAGTGCAGTGAATAGCATATGCTATTTCCTTCTGCTTACTAACAAGATATGAACCCACTAGTAGGACAATGCTGAAAGGGTGTCATGCAGAAAAGGCTTGTTTCAACCATGGTGCTTATGTGTAAGGACAAGCCTACACACATTACTAAGTACAAGAAATGGCTGCCTATGTTCACCAGCTTTAATATCTACATAGCAAATGTTTAAGTGCAAGGCAACTACTCTGCATTTGAATACAGTTTATGCACATCAGAGAAGTAAGAATATTATTATTTATTTTTGGGACTGAATATATCATTGTTCTTCCATTGCTTCTAGCCCTTACTCTCTCCCCAGACACTGGAGAATTAAGAGGTGAATGCATGGCTGCATGGAAGTCATGACAATGAGCTGTAGTCCAGAGACCAGACATTATAACCATTCCCATGAAAGCCTTTATTTGCTTCAGGACACCATCAAATAAGTGAACTTAAGCCTTTGAAAAAAGTTATTTAAATGAACCAATTGTATGATAGCCTGAGATGGACTGAACAGTCATACAGTCAGTTAGCTCTTCTTATTAGGAAAGCAATATAGCTGAAGGGGATTAGCTTCCTAAATCTCAAGGCAAAAATCAAGCAAATTACCTTATAACATCCTTAGCAACGTTTTAATTAACCTAACTGCTTTTGTCCTGGAACAGATTAGAAGCACGCACAAGGTTGTTTACAGTGGTGACACACTAAATGGCTTTTTAGCTATTTAGTAACAACTCTAACTATATGGACAAGCTCAGCTCAATATGGATAAAAGATCTGCACGGTGGTATGCATGCTTTACATAAACTTGGCTCTCTGTGAAAGTGCAAACACACAACAGAGCAGACAGTGGCAGAATAAACACTTTCTGGGAGTGGGCAGGAGGGGGACTGTCAGGTTCCATGGGGAGAAGGAAAAGGTCAGGGTTCATCATTCCTAAAAAGTAAGGTCTATTCAAGGTACTAAAGAGTTAGATTTTTTATTTCTGTGATAAAGCAATAAGGAAAGTGCCAGGATTAATTTCTTTAACACATTCCAATGAATCCAAGAAAAAAGTTGTGTTAAGAAACCAAAATATGTATGACTTCTTGACTGAAGCAAGCAAGAAACCCTAACACAAAGTTCTTGTTCCAAGGAAATTTATGTTACTTAACAACTTATCAGCCTTGCACACAATAATATTTAAAAGGATGAGAGCAACACAGAACATGCATTTTTATAGCAAGAGGTCATTCCTGGGACGTATAAAACAACGTGTGAAGGGAATGTATCTTTAAAAGTGATTATTAAAAGCTTCTAATTTAAACTTTTTTAGTGGCAAAAATTTACTGCAGAAAGAGGAGCCCTCCTAGGTAAGGGTGGTTTAAATTAAAGGGGAAATAAGCACCAGGCATATCTCTGCAATACTTCCTGCCAACGCACTTATATTACTTCTAGCCCATCTCCTACTGGAGAAATGAGAGCTGAATGCATAGATTCTAATGAAAAGCTGTAAGAAAAACTGATTTAAAGCTTCTGAAACTCTTTAGAAGAATAATGATTTGTGAAAAAATATTCCCGTATTTCCAATAAATACGTGATGAAAACTGGTTTACAGAATGAAAAGGTGTTTTTCTTCTTTTTTTTTGTTTTGGTTTTTGTGTGTGTGTGTGTAAAAAACATTTAACATCTCAAAATGGATGTCCAGACAGAACAAAACCCAAGTGGATCCCAAATAACTATCTCGAATGAATTAATTTTCTTTACTGGTCTTGGCAATGGCACCATCTCATATTGGTACTCAGATTGACTGATGAGTGCTTCTAGGGTGATGGCTCTTTCTGCAGTCAATTCCCATTGGTAAAGCAGTTCTTACTCTTTACACAGCTAGACCGCTATTACTGTTGATTATCCCTATTTATCATGATTAAATCATCAGTTTGCAGCTTAGTTTTGTTGCTACTGCTAGCACCTCTCTAGGCTTTACAGCTCTCATTTGACTCCTTTTCAACATACTATTTCTTGATGGTCATTTATATTATAAAACTTTTATTTGAAACTCTCTATTGACTCTCTTATTTTGGCCTCTGTTCCAGGCATCTTATCATTGTCCAGTAGAGTACAACTTGTCTTATTCTTTTTCCTACACTATCCATGAATCTTCACTTCCTTAATGTGATCTGTAAATCCCTTGATGAACTTACCAGTTGTTTAATTTCCTTTCTGTTCTCACTGTAAGCAACTTCCCACTTTAGTTTGCGAACTATTTACCCTGTTATCAGATCAATCCTAAACCTCACTCTTCTCCAAGGTGATGAGTTAAAATGCTCTTTTGTCTTCTTCATGTCTCTCTGATAAAACATAATATATTAACTTGCTTGCTTTTATAATTCATCATTTATTTGTACTGGATCTGGCTGAGGTATTCACAATAGCTGGTATGGTGCTACGTTTTAGATTTGTGATCAAAACATCGCTGATAACTCACTAATGTTTTAGCTGTTGTTGAATAATGTTTGCACCGTGTCAAGGCCTTCTCTGTTTTTCACTCTGCCCCTCCCAGTGAATAGATTAGGGGTGCACATGAGGTTAAGAAGGGACACAATCAGGCAGATGACCCAAACATTCAGAAGAAGCAAAAATTAGGCTTACAGAGTAAGAAGAGAAAGATGTAGGACAGGGCAAGAAATAGAATAGAGCAAGAATCAGAGTAACAGTAGCAGACTGTAAGGAAAATGGGACTAGAAATTGAGTCAAGGAGGAGACTAAGAAGGATGAAATAGAGAAAAGGAAAAGTGAATCGGTAGGTTCATGTAGATTATGTCTGTCAGCAGTTTTTAAGCAAAGATGATCAGATCAACCTGGCTTAGAAAAAAATGAAGGGAGGGAAGGGAGGAAAGAAACCATGGTGTTGGACTGAAAGAAGAACGGGAAACATGACAGGAGACAGCTTCAATAGCTAACAAAGGTACAGAGAGACAGCATGCAACAAGGGGATGAAAAGAAGGTGAAGAGTTTAAAAAGGGCAGGAAATGACACAAAGATCCTAGGAAGGTAAACCAGTAAGAACTGGAAATAGGGACAGCTGGAAACAAGTTAGAAAAATAGAAATAGGTTGGAGAGGGTGAAGGGATTAGAGTATGTGTAAAAGAGCCTGTGCTACGACACACTCCTTTCTAGAACCTGAAATAGAAATAAAATAATAACCTAATTTGTAGATTGATCAGAGTGACCACTAGATGCACAAACATATATACAAATGTGGAAATGTACACATGGCTTCCAACAGATGCATTTCCCTCAAGGACCAAAGACTTCGTTACAGTTGATCTCAGTACCATTACATGGCAATTTTCAAATACCTCCTTGAAACTCGATAAATGCTTATTTGAAACAAAAGGGAGGTTAATAATACTAGCACTAGTAATATTACAAGTGTGTATCTGCTTCACTAAACAACAACGTCACTACGTAACACTTCACTACACTTCACATCCCATTTCTTCACAGAATGACATTCTCTACTTGTCTTATAATTCAAAAGAGCTGATCAGATATTAAGGGAGATGCTTTTAGTTGTTCTATGACAGTAACCTAATTGAGACTGTTTGCTAATTGATTACTTGATTATTAATGCCTTCTACATTTATGGTTTTTAATTTTACCTGTGTAAGAATTGTTTTCCAATCTTCTTCTAGAAAACTAAAATGGACAAGTATGAGTTACCAGTTTTTATTATATTCCTGTAATACTGGAGAAAGCATTAAATTGATGAGAAGGAAATAAATTTTTCAGATGGGAAGAAGTATTCTTGATAGGAAAAACAAATGGGAGTGAAAATAACTTGAAATTACATATGATGCTGGTTCCTATTGCTTCCTAGTCTCAGACACCTGTATATATCAAAATAAAAATCAACAAAAATAATTAAACTCCTTACAAAACATTTCCACATGTTAAACCATTCCATGGAATTGTAAAAAACTTTATGAAATACACATTGCATCAGAAAATAAAAGCAACCTTAAGATGCTTATCGTAAAAGGCTATGATTTACTAAACAACTTTATCCTATATTTTATAGGAATGATTTTTCTTCTGTGGAATGCTTTTAGTAATCTACCAAAACTGCAGTTCCCTTGGTCCTATTACCTAACAAAGTCTAGCATTGCTTCCCTGCTTAAGCTTTTGATTTTATATTGCCATTTGAGTACAATAATTTCTGAAAATCATATATTTTCAATCAAATATCCCTCACGGAATGCAGAACAATGTCAACTGCTACAACCTCCAGCAAGTAAATATACTCTGGATATAATTTTACAACACAAATGGTGCAAATACAGCAAAAAGATTCAAGAAAAACTCATTTTACACTTCCCCTTTACTTCTGAGTGTATTTGTAACAATAATGGGCAATCAAGGCCAAGAAGTGATGTCTGTTGTCTTTTTCTCACTCTTGCAATGTCTGTATGCAAATTCTTGAGAAATTACCTAAAACCTCCCCAGAAATTTAGGTGGTAATTTTTCAGAGAACTAGAGAAATTTGACTTAAAAAACCTTGGAAAATTAGCTCCAGAAGCAGATGTGGATTCTGTCTCTAATGACTTTGGAAGCAAAAAATATTTCTTTTTCAAGGATAGTGCCTTTTTTCAGAATTGAGTTTTTAGCTTTCTATTTACTTGGCAAGGAAAAGCCCAACATTACATGACTGTCTAACACAGAGGAAAAGAGAAACCTCCACTTCATTTCTGCTTGTGCAGTACAGTCTGCACTTTACCCTGCACACTAGGAAATTATTTGTCACTAACATCATTAAAAAAACTTCACTTCCACACGTAAGCTTTACATAAATGTATAAATATTCTGCTGAAAGCTAGCTTACTCTGTGTTAATGGATCAAATAATATATTACCTTCTAACATATCTGCCTTATTTTCCAAGCCAAATCATGTATTTTGGCAACAGGTTTTAAATGTCTGACAATACATTCATTTGCATATATTTCTTTTAACCATATATTCAAGAATATGACTTTGATATAAGGAATTAATGTTTTGTTTCAGTTAGAAATTTGTTTCATCTGGGTTCACCTGTAAATAGCAGAGGCTGGGTAAGATCCTGTGTCATAACTGACCCTCACTCTACCCCGGTACAGCTCTACTGCTATGTGATCTTTATCGCCTTTGTAGAGCAGGATCCCACTGTCTTCATCTGTGGCAATCTAGTGAAAAGAAAGAATCACTTAGAAAGAACTAAAAATAAATAGTAAATAAAAATGCTGTATTAAGTGAATCTCTGAATTTACTGCCATAGTCTATTACTTCACAATAAAATTTATTCTGGAAGGACAACCTTACAAAATTCTTTTTCTTCTATCAATAAGCACATCTACTTCAATATGAATATAGTTATTCTGTGATTTTTCTAGATTTTTAGTTCCAACTGTGAAAAGCTCTTTAAGTGAGGGAATGACAATTCTGGCTAATCTTCCACACCATATGAAGTAATTTACACTCTTTTCCATAGCAATAGGACAAGGAGTAATGGGTTTAAACTTAAACAGGGGAAGATCAGGTCAGATATAAGGAAGTAGTTCTTTGCTGTGAGGGTGGTGAGGCACTGGAACAGGTTGCCCAAGGAAGTAGTAAATGCTCCATCCCTGGCAGTGTTCAAGGCCTGGTTGGACAGAGCCTTGGGTGACACGGTCTAGTGTGAGGTGTCCCTGCCCATGGCAGGGGGGTTGGAACTAGATGATCTTAAGGTCCTTTCCAACCAAAACTATTCTACAATTCTTTGATTCCAGATCACAATCTACAACACAAGCAATCTTACCTGTAGAGTGATATTGGTTTGGGGGCGTATCTTTGCTGATGGGATTTGTAGATAGGATTCTTTGTTGATGAAGTTTATACTGATCAGCTTTTCACATTTCTCGCCCTGGTAGCCTGATAAACACTGACAGATTGGTTCACTCTCTTTTATGATACACTGGGCTCCATTTTGACATTCATAATTATCGCAAGGGCTGGTGCGAGGTAGAACCATTGGTGGTGAAAACTCACAAAACAAGCCACTAAATGCAAACAAAAGTCAATATCACAATGCTCACCTACATATCAAAAAAAAAAAAAAAGAAAAAAAAAAGCAACTTTTGACAGAAGACATACATGTTTGTACTGCCTTCAGATCTTTCTCACCTGTATCCTTCTGGGCAAATACATGTATACCCATTAACTGCATCAGTACACTGTGCTCCATTTTTACATTTGTTGTCCTGGCAGTCATCAAAGTCAATATCACAATGCTCACCTACATATCCAGGTGTGCAATCACATCTGTGAAACAGAAAAGCAAGTGGGATAGCACAGTGCTTATGGCAAAGGTAAGGAACTACTGAATTGTTTAAAAATCAAGAAAAAAAAATCATTATTGTGACTTTGTGCGTAAAGACTATGTAGCTTAATCATTACTATATAAGGAATCCACACGTGTTTGCTAGTTACATATGCTTACTCATCTGCCATTATACTGAAGATCTGTGTTTTAAATCTAGGGAGTCCTCATTAATAATTTTGACAGTTGCTCTTGGAATTTATGAGTAATGCAGAAAATTACAGGACGTTGTAAATGGCTTTGAACACTAAAAATAATAAATATGCTTAGCTGTTGAAGGAGAGACTAATAATCCAAAGCTTGTGTTATGGTGATATTTTCTTTGTCAACTGAACAGCTACCAACTGCCTACAAATATACAGTCCACAGTTTCTGCATAATTGGTTCCCCATGAGTTCATATTTTTAAAAAATTAAGATGTATGTAATTGATTTAATTAGATCTTGTGATTCTCTCCTTCGTGATGTTTCTTTTAGTATCTAAAATTTTCTTTAAAGTGTCAAGAGTAATTTGAAATAGCTGAGTAACTTTATTTAAAGTACTTCAATCAAATAGGTTTTAATTTTTATTCAAAAATATATACAAAGAGTGAAGAAAGAATATAAAGCATGCTATTAAAAAGCTAAGTGAGATACATTCTTGAAGTTACTGCATGTACTGTTTCTGATTTAAAATCTCAGAAAGTAACATGGAAGATTAATGAACTAAACAGTAAAGTATAAGATGCCAGACTAGGTTTACTGAAGTGGTATGAAGAAAATAAACATAACACACAACAACTAAAATCCAACAAGTTTTCTATTTTCCAATTGAAAACTATCAACTTAATTTTATATTCATTTGCATATTTAATATATTTGAATATTTTTTCTGTGTTTTAAATAAAATGTCATTTCACAAGTAGTAGGAATGATACTAAATAATCTGATTTTAGCACAAGAGCATACTGTGCATAAACCAGGTGCTTTTGGCAATTGAAATCTGCAGGTTTCCTGTATTTATTAACCTAAAGCCTATAAAACCACTTTAAATTGTGCATGCTAATTAATTATGATAAGGATATGGTCTAATTAAAGATTAGTTTTCCTGGGGATGAACTCCTATAGTTTTTACCTTCCAGCTTGCCTTCCTAATAATGTTTTTCACAATTACTTCTCAGACAGCAGTGTAATTATTCCACTTCAATTAAATGCAATTATTTTCCTACTGTCCAAGCAGTAAAAGGGTTTGGTACAGACTTTCACACAGACTATCTGCTCTACTCTGCATTCCTATTTAAAATCTGACTGGACTTAGAACTGTTAAGGATCAATAAAATTCTGTGAAACACATTTAAGATAATAATGTAGTCCGACATGAAAATAATGGCCTATTCTGCTGTAATGCTTAGTAATAACTGAAATTAGTATTTTGAGACTAGAACTTGCTTCCACTAAAAGAAAAGGAGAAGTTAAGCAGAATAAAAAACCAGCAATTTAGATTCAGTTGGACTGTGACAATATTTTAGACTTACTTGTATCCTTTGGGTGTCAAAATACACTTTGAGTCGTGCTGGCAAGGATTCAGGTTTTGAGCACAGAAATCTAATTTCTCCTCACAGAGCTCACCTGAAATATAATGTATGCTTTCAATTCAGTGAAAATATCACGGTGGCCTGATATTTTAAAAGTAACTGCTAAAACTTTTTTTTTTTTAGTTAACACTACAATACACATACTTCATGATATAGTAATAAATAATACCTTTATAATAAATACTAATAAATACATATTAATACATAGTAATAATAAATACTACTCTTTCTCATAACTCCTTTATAAAAAAAATAGTTCAATACCTTTCAGCAATATGCCAAGCCACGAGTATGATTTCCTTTTACTTATTGCTATGCACGTTACACAGACAAATACCCAGGTTTGCGCTATAAGTAATCTATTACCCAAAAAAACCCTGTTAATATCACTGCATGTCAATACAATTCCAATTATCCCCAAATGAAAACTTGATTTCTATTTTTTCTTAAATATGACTCTATTTTTTGCATTTGTTAATGTGCTACATTTATCTAAAATCTGTTCTGTGAAAAGGAAAAAAAAGAACGTATGTCAAATGTCTACCCTTCCCTGCTGCTAGAAGTGGTGGCTCTAATTTCCAACACTGGCTGTATAATCTAGAAAACATTTTAAGATGGTTAATATATGATTTTATTTGCAACTTTGTGACAAGGAAACAAAGGTGTATAAACAGATCAAAAATGTTCTCTTCCCTGACTAACTAATCAGAAGATACCATGAACAGTGCACTCAGAAAGTTTATCACTGGTTTGTAAGATAGATATACTTATTCCAACATGCATATGAAGAAGGTATATATAATCAGTAGGTATAAAACCTATGCCTGCTGAATTCAGGGACTCACAGGTCTATCAGGCCCTAAAACTACAGAAGGAGTAAGTTTGCCCCTTGTCATTTGTCAAGTAATAAAATATGAGCTAGTGAGGAAAGAGAACTGTACACCAAAATGAGAAAAAAGCAGAAGATGGCAGCAGATGAGCAGCAGATGAGTTCAATCTTCACGGCTCAGGCTGAACTTTCGTTCAAAGAAGTACAATATTTGGCATCCCTCAATTTTATTTATCTGAGCATGGTAGTCTCCTGCAGTATAGTTAGCTGAAATAACAGTATCTGCTGGAGGGCAGCCTGAGATTAAAATAGCATATAATTACTTCAACACTTTTCTTGTTAACACTGTACAGAGGCTGAGGCCAGCACCACCATGAATATGGTATGAGGAAAGGACAGACCATTTAAGGACACAATTTGGGTAGAATCAGAAACAGGTAGGCTGGGAAAAGGGAGAAAGTTATAGGATAATAATTAAGAGTGTATGATACCTTCCAGAATACATACATGTGTGTATGTGTATCAGTTCATCAGTTACTACCGTGATTAAACAATAAGGTTTCTAACATTTTACACTGCTCCTTGCCAAGTACCTAGCACCACATAGAAGCTGCTTCTTGCTTACATGGGCTTCTCTGAAATTACAGAAGCACACATCCTAATAAACTGAAAGCAACAGATTTAGCAGATCCTCCAGAGACATTTATCCTTTCCACAGCATGTGTGTCTGCATTCTAATGTTTAAAACTGCATATTGTGATAATGAATACTGACTACCCAGGTCTTAAGACATTATTTCCAGGACTTATCTCTTAGGGTATGTAGAATTTATTTCAAATGGTGGACAAATAAACAAAAACCTAAAAAAGTTGAGGAACGTTAAAGCAAGGATAGAGAAAAAGCAAAACCGAACCACAGCCGAAGATGGTTATGCTGGATAAACCACATCTGAAACATGTGTGCTTAAAGAGGGTAAGACATGGGACCTCTAACATGGGATAGCACATTACTAATTTGCAAGCAGTGCATTTTCCCTAGAAAACCAAATAAAGCTTTAACACAAGAAAATGGCCCTCAAGCACAGGTCACTTAACAGTCCTTGGGAAAGCTGCCAGTAACAATGTGACTTAGTCAATACATGTAGGAAACTGAATCAAGATCAAATGGAGGCCACTGACGATGACTAATATAAAGGATTTTAATTCTATCCTCAAAGCCTCTTCAAACTCTCAACGGACTTAGTAGTCTGGAAATGTGCACTTGTTATGACTAGGTCATTGCACAAAGAATCCTGAAATACCAGGGATTCTTTGCATCCCACTATATATCAAACAAGAACCATATCCCTTTCTCTTTTCAGAGGGTTTTGTTCAAACAAATACAAATATAAGAGGTATAATTCTTCACATAGCATTTAGTCAATTTTCAGTACTTCTTGTAACCATAGAATGGTTTGGGTTGGAAAGGACCTTAAGATCATCTAGTTCCACCCCCCCTGCCATATGCAGGGTCATCTCGCACTAAACCATGTCGCCCAAGGCTCTGTCCAACCTGGCCTTGAACACCTCCAGGGTTGGAGCATTCACAAACTTCCTTGGACAACCCATTCCAGTGCCTCACCACCCTCACTGTGAAGGACTTCTTCCTTATATCTAATCTAAACTTCCCCTGTTTAAGTTTAAAGCCATTATCCCTTGCCCTGCCACTACAGTCCCTAATGAAAAGTCCCTCCCCAATATCCTTATAGGCCGCCTTAAGATACTGGAAGGCTGCTATGAAGTCTCCACACAGTCTTCTCTTCTCCAGGCTGAACAGCCCCAACTTTCTCAGCCTGTCTTCATAAGGGAGGTGCTCCAGCCCTCTCCAATCGTCCTCGTGGCCCTCCTCTGGACTTGCTCCAACAGCTCCATGTCCTTTTTATGTTGAAGACACCAGAACTGTACACAATACTCCAAGTAAGGTCTCACAAGAACAGAGTAGAGGGGCAGGATTACCTCTTTCGACCTGCTGGTGAGCTGCTTTTGATGCAGTCCAGGACACAGTTGGCTTTCAGGGCTGCAAGTGCACACTGAAGCCAGCTCATGTCAAGCTTCTCATCAACCAACACCCCCAAGTCCTTCTCTGCACGGCTGCTCTGAATCTCTTCACCCAACCTGCAGCTGTGCCTGGGGTTGCCCTGACCCAGCTGTAGGACCTTGCACTTGGCTTGGTTAAACTTCAATAATAGCTGAAATAATAGCTGAAATCTCTTTAAAGGCCAGCAGTGTTTAAGAGTGAGATACAAATATGAGAACAGAGAATTCAGATTTTCAGGAACATGGAGTGGAATAAGAAAAAAATCACTTTTTAGCCTAGTTTGTGCACGTTCCTATGGCTTAGAAATATATGAATGTGTCTGCATGTATGTGTATATATGCATACATATACACACCTCAATACAAATATCTTATGGCATATATTCTATATTAAATTACATGCAGAACTGCAAAATATGTGACACTTCAATTACAAATAATAAACATGTCTGTTCAGTACTTATGACACTTGGACAAAAACACCTCTAAATATTCCCAAAATTATTGATTCAAACAGTGTATCAGAGACTTTCTGAAAGTGACCTATTGAATCTGTCTTACAAGCTGGGCTGAAGGTTTGCTGTCTCTAGATAGATTCACAGTAAAAGTTCAGTGGAACCCCCCCAAAATACACAGAAAAAGGCAAATTAGGACTGGCATAATAGGAGCAAGCAATCTTACTGTTGCTGCCAGTTTTATTGAACTGGCATTGATTTTGCTTCAGGATAGTAACTGTGCCATGGCTTACATTGTTATTGGTGCAGACCTCTGAAACTTATTGTGTGGCAAAAAGCTTTCTGAGTGGTGTCTAAGCCTGTCAATTTTTTTTTTCAATTTTATTTATTCCCCTCCTCCCATCCAGGTACTTCTGAAATACATGATTTTTTAAAGTCATAGGTAAGTGGCCCTAATACACTGAAAGCTGAATCACCTCATGAAAAGCTCAAGGGCACTTGAAAGTCTGAGTTCCCAAGTCATAGCTATGACTCTTGCATGGAGACTGAGGGTTAAACTGGAAGTTTAAGTTTGAAATGGGCTTACGCTTTTGAAAACATTTGCAAATTCTATGCATTATGCAGAATCATATCACTGGAGGGAGCTTTCAATTAAACAGTATGTTCGCAACTAGCCTAGGGAATCAAGGAAAGGACATGGTAAACATTGCAGTCCATGTAGTGAAACAATCTTGTAAACCCCACTATGAACAAGAAAGCCAGTTTTAAGTTAAGTACAAACTTTCATTATAAAGAGCAATATTCATGACAGACTTGAACCCAAGATTGGTAAAAAAAAAAGCAAGGAAAATTCAAGATGGAATTCAAAATATGTACATCAGATACTGGATTTCTGAATGAAAATATAAATACTAGCAGAACAAACCAAAATAACTCACGCTCAAGGTCTCCATTTACACTCTTAAGAGATTTATATTCTGAATGAAGTGTTCCCATAACCAAAATATAACTGTTTGAAAAAGTAATAGAAAACCTAAGTAAAAATTTGTGACATGGAATCTGAACAACTGAAGAATAGCTTCCTGGTAAAGCAACATCTCTTAGCATATTGAATAACCAATGTTTTATTCAGAATTTAACTGAGACAAGGTGAAGGGGAGAAAGTAATTTTGTTGAAATGAAAAGATAGTGACCAAAGTGAAACACTTATTGAAAGAAATACCAGATCTATAAGTTAGGCTCCTTGGTTGTACTGGAAGGAGATCTTAGAGAGTTCCCTGATGTGGGAAGCATAATACAATGTTTTAAAAAACATACTTCAAAATAATGAAAAAAGATTGTGAAACAAAAGTCTCAATACAAGGAAGCTTGACACCAATGTGTGTGTACATTCTTTTATTCATCTAGTAATATTGTAACAGGCTTCTGTAAGAGTTGGGCTAAGTAATTATGGTTTTGAAAGATGGAAACATTTCTGTATGTAGGCAAATAAGCAACAGACTAGTTTGTTTAAAAATAAGCAGTGGATAAAGTGTCAAAAATCCTATGAAAAGCTTCCAAAGTTTAACTGGAACCAGCAGTAACTCTTCTTATAAGGTATCTTGCTTAATTAATCTACGGAGCCTGGATTCTGGTATGAAGTAGTACTTCAACCAGTGTGACTCTGCATGGTGGGCACAGTCCAAGGTCAAGACTGGAATATTTTCTGAGATTTTGCAGCTATATATAGAGGATGATGCAGACTCAAACAGCTAGACAACACTATTAAATACTCATGATGATTGAGCATAATCCTCAATTGACTAACCAAAGTTTTAAGTTCACTAGATTCACAGGTCAGTTTGTATTTCCTCTCATGTTAATTCTCTCTATAAATAATATAAATATAATTCTAATGCTATAAATAGTGGAACATGGTGTTAAGATGTCCCCTTTTTTTTTAAGCCTGAACAGACCCTTAACTCTGGATTTTCCAATATATAAAGACACGAAGTACAACAAATAATGAGGAACAATGCAGTGGGTGAAAAAAGGATTTACATAATTGTTATGTTGAATAATTGGGCAATAAATTCAAAATACAGTTAAATGAAGCAATGTCAGCCACTATATTTCTGAATGAAAAGGAGAGCTCTAATACAAATGGACACAGGCATCTGAATATAACAACAAATTGCTAATCACAGGGAAGGTTACTGAAGAAACAAGCTTAAAATCACTAGGGTATTCACAAAGCTGAGTATGATAATAGAATAAAAAATAGAGGCAGAATGTCAAAGAAAGAATGGTCAGTTTTAATAATCAAAATCAGGTTTTTGCTAGAAGATCTGTTAGCTGTTCCAAAACTAAAATAACAAATATGTATTACAGACTTACTGCTAATTGCTAGAATAACAGGACTTTAGATGTGTGTATATATATATATATATATATATTCATTCCAGCTCCTGATCTTGATTGCAAAATATTGTGAGTCAACTTCTGCAGTATTTATGTTTCATCATTTAGATATTATTATTGGAGTCTTTGACTGGAGGTCTCTGCTTTATTACTTCGGACTGAAATAGCCAATAGAGTGTAGGAGTGGTTGGAAAATATCAATGACATTTAACGAACTATATACAGAAAAGCGCTGCATTTTTATGAAGTCTTGTGTTTGATGAACATTAGACAATATAAATGATTTAAAGTCTTGAGCTGATTCAGAAAAGACAACTAAAAGTACCTAGAATGCAGTTTATAACCACAAATGTGATGATATTGTTGGAATTTAATTTTAAAATAAAATTCTAGATTTGATTTATTTCTGGACCATTCCTATCTTTCACTATCGTGTATGTCTGTTCATCTATTCCCCATGCTTGTGGATCTGAGTGTAAGACAGGGTTTATTTAGTTTAACATTTCTAGTTGTGTTATATGTGCTGTTTGGCAATGGCAAAGAAATAGCAACTTGGAGGCAAGTAAGCTTTTAAACAATTAAGGAAAACAAAGGATGGATCATAGACCAGAATCCATAACGGCAGTGATCAATTAGTTGCAGGTATTCAGCTTGACGAGGATATCATGTATAACTCTCCCTTTATGAAAATGCAGTTAGATTACCTTAATACTCAAGCTTTTAATATAAAATAGTAATTTGAAGTATATTAAGCTAGATGAAACAAAATTTTACAATCAGTGTTGAAAAGCGGAAGTAGCAAAGGTATCTCTGTCATCTAAGAAGCTGTAACACTTCAGTGCAGTTCTAGTAAGAATGAGGATTATGATCCTGATTTAATGAAATAATTAAATTTTTTATCAAGTTTGAGAGGACAAGCTTTGCATTTGATTACTTGCATGCTTAAATTCTAGGCAGCCAGTTATTTGATTACCAAGTGAATTGAAAGTAGTAATTCGCTCCTTTGTTTTAGTAGGAAGAAGACCATATAATGAAGATTCGAAACATGGAAAAATATATCCATCTATATCTAGATCTCATCTAGATTTGTATTTATATCTATATCTATACCCATATCCATATCTATCTATATGTGTCTAGGGCTTGCCTAAACTGAGTAATTACTTAAAATTATCTCCTACTGCCCTCCCCCCTGCTTTTAATTTCCTACTACTGTCACAATTCAAAAGATGTTTGGCATGATAAAGCTGACTGATCCTCAAAGAAACTTACAGATCATCAATAGCTTTTATGTTCAGCTGCCAAGATATTACAAGTATGTATCACATACACATCTGCTAAATTTTGTTGCCGAACTTATTTCACATTGCCTGAATGTTTGATATTTTTCCTTGTGAGGATTTTGTTCCTGATATAATCAGTAATTTTAATATGTTATAGTTCACACTTGTATAATACATTTACAGTGACTATAATTCTGTTCAGAATTCATTGCCTTTCTACCTTTAATATATTTAAAGACATTTAAACATCAGCAAGACTAATTATACACAGGTAACAGTTGCTTCAACTTCAAATGGAGACTTGAATCTCTTCATAGTAGCATCTTCCCTTTACATTCCATTTGAAAAGCTGTCTTTCATTAACATAGAAATTAAGTTTTTCTTTTGATTTCCTAAACTTCTGTAATTTGCGCTACTGCAAATCAGTGACAAAACAAAATTTTATCCATGAGTTACAGATGTCAAACTAGTTATTTTAATCTGCTTGTTTTGTTTTTTTTTAATTAAAAACTAGCATAATTAAGAACTCAACTTTCCTATTTATTTATATTGAGTTTGCACTTAGTTTTTTTAGGGAAAAGTACTCTTTCATAAAATCAACCAGTTTCATACTGGGACGGTAACAGAACAATGTAGAAAAAATAACTTAGGAAGTGACAAGGGAAAGGAAAACAAGAAGCTATCTAAAAGTAATAATAAAATGCAAATATGTCAGCCTGCCTAAATGGAATACGGCTTAAGCATGGAACACCTGTGGCTGGAATAATTTTCTGTAAATGTCTTGTTCTCTCCATCATTTACAGAAATAATTCAGGCTCCCAGTTTAAGTTGGAAGAATTATTCATCAGATGTCTAAATTAATCAACATAGTTGGTATAATTGCTGCCTTGCTCAACATGTTATTTCATGGATAATGAATATATTTTTATTATTAGTGAAATATGATATTGCTTTATAGGCTGCACAATATATTTATGAAATTAAATTAATGGCAAATACACTACAAGATGATCCATTTGCTTTTAAAACTACATATGCAATTTCATAAATATGTCATCACTGACTATGTTAGCTCTCAGACTGTATAGATGATCAGATTGTACGGAAGACGGTTTATCTCTTTTAGTGAGATAGGTGTTGGGCAGAAACCTAGATCAGCAACACCCAAAATTAGTGTCATAAATCTCTCCACTATTACTTTTCTTGTACCATAGCCTCAGCTTAATGTGGTCATTTCAGTTTCTTCAGTTATTTACAGCAAAAAAGGCCACAGAAATGATGAGCAAGAAGATTGCCATTTTATACTCCAGCATATTTTTCTAGTACCATGAACTAATAAGGATATTAAAGCAAAACAGTGCTATAAAACAGAGAATACATTCAAATGGAACCAATTTATCTCTTTAAGGTGATAAGAATAAAGATTTCAGAAGACCACCATGGGAACATTTTGTTAGGTCTACCAGAGGGTGCACATGCTTTTAGTACATCTGAAAAAAAGACAATGAAAGTAGTATTAAAGTTCTCCTGCACAGCGATCTGCATCTTCAATGACCTTCTTTTGACACGTATTCACAGCAAGAGCCAAATGCCTAATTTGAGGATTTGCAGTGAGCTTTCTAAATTACATCTATATACGATTTATTTGATCATTTGTAAGAACTGAAATCCATGCACCTTTAAGGAAAGGAAAGTGAGAAACCAAAGTAAGTGAAAATAGGCTTAAAAGACAACTGACCTTTTTCCACTTCATTCAGATTAGCAGCTTGCAGTGACAAAGACAGAAGAGACAAGAGACTTTTTACATTGTAATACAACAGCATAGCACATTAAGCTAACACACAACTATAGCAGCAGAGAGGTTGATATAGCAAAATGAAGCAAGCTTCAGAGTCTCACCTACAGCAGAGCAAAACAAACAGAAAAGGTAAGAAGTACATGCCACTGGTGGCATAAGAAAGATTTTACTTCTGAATCAGTTAGATATGTGATCTAATGACTGATGAAAATGGGCAAGAGAAATGATCATCTGAATCTATAGAATGCACATAAAATGACCTGAAGTTTACTAAACTGAGATTAAAATAAAGGAGATGACAACGTTAAGAGAATAGCAAAGTTAAAGAGTGCAGGACATAGGTATTTTTATTTCTCAAGGTTTCATCAGACACCCTGAGTGTCTGCTGATTCCATTTGCTTACTGTTGTTTCACAGTTGCAGTCTGCGATCTTAAGAAAGCTCACAGTATATAGTGCAAATATAATTTCTTTGTCTTTCCACCTGTAACTGTGGAGATAATTCTAAAATTTAACTGAGGCAGAGAAACATGGATTAATTCCCAATTACTAAGCACCATCATAATCAGAGAAGTAAAAAAGTGACTGCTTTTACATTGCAACATTCTTTATAACATTTTTCATAGCTTTTGTACGTATTTTCAGAGTTAATTTGAGATTCTAACAAGCTCTCCACCTGAAAAATAAAACTTTAAAGAAGAATGATACCAGCAGGTTTCAGCTGACTTCTTCCTTATACTGTGCTACTGAAATGTATAACATATTTGCAGATAACCATTCAGCCAGAAAAATATTCTAGGCTAGTGCACTTCCACATTCAGTACATATATGCTGTGACATCTTGAACACAGACAATTCAAAGTATTTCCAACAGAATTAAAAGAGAATAGGATGAGCCTATGGTGGTATTTTCATGGCATGTATACTATCCCACTCTGCAGCAACTTACAGCTCATTGACTTTCTGAGCTAGAGATAAGTATCTCTGAATTTAAAAAATCTTTTAACCTGCTGAATATATAGCTTGTTCTCCTGATTGTTAACCTACTTTTGCCCAGCTAGTACCTGATCTCATTTAGTGAAAAATACCTTTCATAAAAAAACACATTAGCAATATGCACATCTGATTTTAACCTGTTAGAATAGACACCAAAATCCAGATGTTTACAATGTTCCTCATGAAATTCACTGTATCCATACTGGACAGGGATTCTGTGATATATCTTTCAAATCAGGCTATAAGCCAGAGGAGAAAAACTAAAAAAATCCTATAAATAATTTGGTACCTCATACACACTTGAGGCAACTGCAACATTACTTTATATTCTGAACACTACCATTTCTATGTACTGATGTGTCCAGACGACTGTCAGTCAAATTCTTAACGCTGGAAGTTATTTCATTATTATGCAAGATCAAGGATAATGGACATGAAGACCCCTTGACTACCTCAATGTTTTATATTTTCTCCTTACAATAAATCTCAAAAATTACTTAGGATATCACACATCATGTCCTATCCTCATATGCTTTCTCAGAGAGTATACTGTAGAATTCTGTACTGTATCCTGTGGAATGAAAAAACTGAACTTTTGCTACAATTTTTGCCCAAGTTGTTTACAAAATGAATTGAAGCTCTTGGTGTTGTACATTTTAAAAAATCCGTTTGTTTTGGCAAGGTGTTGAAAAAAATCTGATGAGATGGTGTAAATTCTCAACATTTTTTAAAAAGCAGCACAGTTAAACTTAGTGATTACAAGTAGATCGATTTATTTTATAGTTGGTGAGATGCTTATCTACTCACTTCTGTAGCAATTATGAGTAGGCATTGCATCTGTAAAAGCAAATCTTTTTTCCCAAAAAAGTTACAGTTAAAAAAATGCACTTGCTATGTAAACTCATAGTATTTTCCTTTTAGAATTATGCACAATTATGAATCAAATTAAAAAATACACATCCTTGTATTTTGAGTGAAGAAGTACAACTGCAATACAAACGTCAAAAATGTTACCAGTGCTTATTCTCCTTTTTTCTCTAACTGTGTAAATGTATGGAGAAATGCTACAATTGCTGGTCCAATTGTAATTGCAAAATTTACATTTCAATCACAATACTACAGAAATGCAACAGGTACACTTAATCAAAGTTTTAGGCTAGCACATGTAAACAAGCCTTTATATCCACTTCATGGATATTTAATACAGAACAGTCCTTCCCATGGCATACTGTGAATATAGCAAGCCATTGACTCTAGCAGTTACATGCACTCAAGAGCAATGTCGAAAATGAAGAAATGAACACCTGCAAAGCTGCAGAGGAGGAATGCAATTGCAAATGAATTGTCTGCTATCTAACAGACATATGAAACCTTTCAGCATGAAGCCACTGAACACGAATACCAGACTGATGTGATTTTGGTTTGCTTTCTTCCAGTCAACCTAGCAGACTAACTCATCCCATTTTTAAAGTAGACAGTGATTGATCCCAGGGGAGCTGAAGCTTGACTCACATATACCTGAAATAGCTGTTGTCGAAGAAATAGCAAACACTTATCTCATTGATGCTGTTACCTGTTATTTTCTAAAGCTTGAATTGTCAATTGCTCTTAGGTATTAAGGTATCAAGCAAAACAGTATTTTGCCTAAGCAGATTATGTCTGTTCTTCCAGATGTGGACCATCCACTTATTACTAGTACATACCTTATTCTGGTTAGTTATACTTTTAACCTCTATTGCAGTGCATATGATAGCTCATTCTGTATGGAGAAGTTTCTACGAAGTATTTACCCAGCATATGTACTGGGTGAATACATGTATTAGATTATGAAATTGCATTTCTTATACTTGTGTTCTATCATCTTCACTCTCTGTGGGTTTCCAAGATTTAAATATTAACTTTATGTCTGAATGCCCTGAAACATTTGAACAATCCAATAGGTTGTAGAACTAATAATGGAACTACCTTGGATTAAACAGGAGTTGGCCGTGTTTTCAATAAATGGAATTAACTAAAGAGTTTACCTCTCCTCACAGGTTTCCAGAGCTCAAACCTGATAGATTAAAATAAAGATATAGGATGGCTGAGTAGCGTTAATTCCCAAGTGATGATGTATTTTACATTTCCTTTTTCGTGTATTTCAAGTCATGGCTTTATGAATTTAAGCTCTGTGTTCTCGTAGTGGTCAGCTAGCTGTGAGAAAATAGATCTGTCTAGTTAGAAAAACTATGAAACAGATCAGTGTAAACAATAGATCCTACTTATTCTCCAGTGTTGACGTTCTAACTATCCTCCGTTCCCACAGAGATGATGACAGCAAGCAAGAGACCCTCTGTCCCAAAAAGAGGGAAATGCTTTGGCCTGTCTGCCAACTGATAGAAACAAATAATTAGACACTCACTAATAAGTTGGGTTTTTGGTTTGGCTTTTCTCTGTGATAGAAGAGAAAGCATCACACTCTGTATTATTGTTTCTAATGCAGGACAGGACAAAAGCCAGGGGTACCAAATTCAGTTCCCTACTGGCACAGACACATGCTTTTCTGTATACGAGGTAAAAGTAGAATATTTTTCACATTTCTACACCTACAGAGGTTCTTCACTGGGATGTCTGGGTTAGGTAAACAGTAGGGAAGGACACATTTTGAATGATCTTTTAAATATCAAAATTCTCTAATTTCTAAAGTAACAAAGGAATTAGTGAGTGGCCATTAAGTCTACTTTTGACTGCAAGCCATATAGGAGAAAAATATAGAGGTAAACTTGGCTTTAAGTCAACTAAAGAGTAACTACTAATTCACCTACAAACTGAAAAATACTATTGTTCTGATAGGAATTCTTGAATTACCTATACTTCCTCTTATACTCCTACCTGTATATTCCGGTGGACAAAGGCAAGTATAGTTATTAATTCCATCCATGCAAGTAGAATTATTTTCACAGTCATTGTCTTCACAGTCATCAACATTTACTTCACAGTTTTCACCTTCGAATCCATCTGCACAAGTGCACCTGTAATACAAAAACAAAACTAACCACATTGACATTTTAGCTGGGGAGGCCAGGCATGAAGTTCTGTAACTAATAGGTACAATAATTGATAATCATCATACCACAAAGAAACACAGCTGATATAATGTAAAAAAAACCCCAAAATAATAAACACTACCAAAATATATTTCATATTTTAAATTACAGGAAAAAGGCTTCTAAATTTGTGCCTTGTTCTTTAGGTTAAGTTGCTTCTTAAACCACTGAATAGTCCTTCTGAAAAGCATGCTACCTTTATATTATAAGGTTAGATTTTATTTCTTATGGGAAGTGATCCTTTTGCCTTTATTAAACACATGGAAAAGATTATGGAATCAGGGATTAGTATGTAATAGTAGGATTCCAACATCATTCAGTTAAATGCACCAATCTAAAGCTCGGTTTAATGTTCTATGCACAATACATGAACGAATATATAAAAAGAAAGCCTGTATAAAACTTCAAAGCAGTAATGATTTTTTGTTTTTAAGTATGTCTATACAAAAAAACACATCAAAATAGATAGCAAGTGTAAAAGATCACTGAAACATGACTACACATACATTTTCATGTAAAATGCACTATCTATAATTTCTGCAGCTTTCATTACAAGATTGCTTTGATTTTCAAAATAAGTAGCGTTTAAACAAATAAATGGAAAAGGTCAAATTCTGAGACATGACTATGTCAATTTAAATTCTAGAAGCATAGTATGAAGATGTATACACTTAAATTTTAATAGAAAACTATTTAATCTTTGGGCAGAATTTGGATTAAAAAATAAGAATAATGTCATAATGAATTGCAGGATAATGAATTGCATCTTTTTGAAGTGTCACTTCTAACAAGCTTGAGGTGTAGATTATTAAATGACTAATAATTTCACATAAGAATGCAAAAGAACTTTATTTCATAATTCATGAAGTACATCTGGAGTAATTGTACTGTGTGATTAAATAACTCAAGATTAAAAATGCTCACAGCATGTTTATCTGCTGGCATAGTGAGTTTCAAATGAATCATTAATTTTCTGTTTCACTGGGATTTACATTTTATCATTTACATGCTGTCTGTTGAAGTAATACACACAACAACAGATGAATTGTGAGATTTTTTTCAGCAGGGATCTAGATAGCTATTAATTAGCATAATGGAGTCAATACTGTGTTGTCTTGACCTGATATGCCTCCACTAATTACAATCATTTGTTATTGTTTTTAACAGTTTCAGAGCTTTAGAAGCTTTCCAAGGACAGCAACATGTTCTGAAAACTTAAGAAACACTAAAAATCTGCCTTTGTGGTGCACTTACCAGCAAACAGAGAACCCAAATATTAACACCAAAATTATTTCAGCATATAAAACTCAGCAGTTTTCCATCCTGTTATCACAATTAAAAGCAACCTACCAGAAACCTTCTTTTTCTCCTTCTTTCAAATGACAAGTTCCGCCGTGATGGCATGGGTTACTAATGCAAGCATGAATGGGAATATCACAGTCTTGACCCTATGCAGGGAAAAACAGTTATAATTTAAGAAGAACGTACAGACAGTAGTGGAAGGGAACCAAATAAAACTCAAAGGTTGTTAAGAAGCAGCTTACATTTCAGTAAGCTTTTTTCTCTTCATTCAGTACCTACCTTGAAACCATATGGGCAAGTACATCTATAGAAGTCAACTGGATCATTGTTGCAGGTTCCATCATTTTTACATGGATTTGATAAACAGGGGTTACACTTAGCAAGAATATTAACATCCACAGGCCCTTAAAAATACAAATTTGATAGTCAGAAACAAACAACGATTTATATTTGACAGGATATACTTGCCATGTTGCTTTAAATTTAAAATGAAATTTATATTTTAGACTTTGTGGTGTTTCCATACGGACAAAATGCTGAACTGTCCTTAATACTTTTGAAATGGCCAACTAAATTTGAGTAGGATTCTTAGTTTTATAATGACAAAATTCAGGAATTAATATTGACAAAATCTTAAGTTTCAGAAGGCAGACTTAGAGCTTTGGCCTACATAAATCTTACCCTTACAAATAAATATTTTTAGATATTTAATTATCTTTCTGTTGTTTTACAATTTTAATACAGCCTTTTCATGGTGAATTTTGAAGTTAGGCACCATCAATTTTTATATTTTTTTGTAAAACAACCAAAGAAATCGCTGTTTATTTGTTAAAAATTAGAAATCACCTGTGTATAAATAATGTTTCATTTTCATACACTTTGTGACAGAAAAAAGTTTGATTATGAGAAAATAGATGACTTTGCCAAAAGCTTATTAAGAGAATGATCATACATTCTCTGTTATCTCCAACTCTATTGCCTGATGACATTACTGTCTTCAGCTTGATTTCAGATTTCACCTATGAAAAAAAACTTCAGCTATCCACATGTGATTTGTATATTTCAAGGAATAATCAGTGATTTCTTCTAACTAGACACAGAGTCAAAACTCTTGAGACCTATCGGTAGAATTGCACGACAGCCCCATCACAGGTTTTACTCAGGAAGAGACAGACTGCAAAGTTTTCCAGGCTAACAGGCACTTTTACTGAGATATAGGGCTTCGGGGGGGTTTAAGCTTCAATATATTAACTTTCTTTTCTTGTTTTCTTTGCAAAAATAATCTCTCATAAATCACTGTAAAGGAACTGGCATGCAAGGAAGCCATGATTATATGAATTCAGAAAGGGTTGTTAAACAAGAAGAGGTTGACATTTTATTTTTTTATTTATTTTTTAATCTGCAGTTGCTGGTATCCTTCTGTGTCACAGCTTGCAAGCAAATCTAGAGGGATGAACATGTTAATCTGTGATAAGATGCTTACTGCAAAGCCACAATCTGTATGGATCATTGACTTTTCTTGTCTCCATTACCTTATTTTGTAAGAGAAATCTATACCCGATTAAAATTTCTGTTAAACCAGCAAACAGTGGAGGTAGAAGAGTTGAAACATACATCATAGAATTAAAATCTAGAAAGTCCTGTCTGTGTACTCTAGAATCTGCTGATTATTTCTAGAATACATTAAGAGGTTCTGTGAATAAAATAAAGTGCAAGAGGCACATATTTAAAAAACAAAAAAATGGAAACACTGATACAGCATGGAAGTTTATGCTTCCTTACCTCAACTATTCTGAACATCATATTCTCTTTTCTATTTCTCATGCAATAAACAGCTAAATATTTGGCATGAATTAAAAACCATTCAGTAACTAAGATTATTTTCTAAAACAGATTAGCGATCCTAATTTCACTTCCAAAACACAGCCAGAAAATGGGAACCTAAGTCTCAACACAATCATATACATCACTGTATCTGAATTTGTGCTGTGCTTATTTCAAACTATTATTTATGTATTAGCCAATAAAACTTAAATTATGATTTATTATTCTTCAGTTGTAAGATCAAAAAATGGAAGTGTTTCAGGTAGTTTTACTGAAGTCTAATGGAAAGCCAGTTCTGCTACTTATTTTCATTTCCACTCTACTGCTCCTTTCATTTTTCCGCTTGCATGTGTTAAAAGACTCGTACATGAAAAAGAATTGGGTTCATAATCTATTGTTTAGTTTTTCATATGTAGACATTAATATTCTTGAATAAGCCCTACATGTAAAAAAAAAAAATCCTTAAAAAAAAAAGGAAAAAATAAGCAGCATTCTTTAATAAACAGTGAAAAACTAAGAGTATTTTATTGACATAGGCACACACATGTAGCTAACATTTCTGAAGAAAAACATGACACGAACTCCCTCAAAACCAGCTTCTACAGAAACCTATTGCAAGAAAAACTTTCAGCTCTGACATTTTATGACTCTTGTTCTCTCTTGTATATGGCCTCAAAATCAGTATCTACACTGATTCACTTATACTGAAGCTGCTAATGAAATCACCAATTTTAGTACAACAATCGTTTCAGTCAGACAATTTTCAGACCTCAAACCCAGGCTTTTAAAATACGAAAACTGTTCACACAATACATTAAACAATATACCATGAAGCATCAGCTGTAAATTCATCACAGGGGAAAACAAACAGTAAACATGCATGTCTTAGGAAAAAGGACTGCTTGAGGTACACAAAAGGAAGGTCAGAAGGTCTGCTCTTAATCAGATCACCCGTTCCAGGTCTACTTATAACCTTACCTGGTATCAGAAAACCACAAGGCCCTGGAATCTCTAGAGGCAGGGCATGGATGATAAAGAGGTAAAAGATTGAGAATCTGTTAGAGGCCACATAAAAAAGGAAAAATAAATGAAGAAAAACAACTGAAAGAAGAAAAAAACTAATGGATGATTCCTGAAGTAAAAGAACTCATAAGATTAGTAAGGTGCAACGATTTTATGGAGCTTTAGAACTGAGATGAGACTTAATTTTAAAATGCTCATTTTCACTGTGAACTATTAATTATGTAAATAAAATTCAAGCACCTGTTTCAATTTCACTTGAATCAAGAGATACTGATAAGAGGGAATGACTCACTGCTCTCTTCCTGTAAATATTTACACAATAGCTGACCATGAACAGATAATTCTGAAAAGAGTCCTCTCCCTCCTAGGCCAAAATTTTGGTTCTAATAGGAATATAGCATCTTCCTAATTTCTATTCAACAGTTCATTTTTAAGCAAAAGATAGAATTACTTCCCTGTGAGAAACTGGCACATAATTTCTTACAGGGCCATCATGTCATTGAAAAGCTACTGATTTGTAATCTGTAATTATGAGCATCTTCACAGGACAGTGTCAGAAAAATAATTTCTCTCAAAGGTATCCATAATACCAGACCTGCACTCTTGGAAGTGAAACAAATACATTTCTTATTCTGCAAAATAATAGAAAGGATATTTTCTGATGGGCAAGGGGGAGTAAGATGTACTTCTGGATTGTCTGGCAGAAACATAACAATAACTGTAGGCAGGGGTGATACAGTGTTTAAGACTGACAGAGCTGGAAAATAACCAAACAGATCCCTCATGTTCATGAAACCATTCTTTCACTTATGTCCCTACAATAGTGTGTAATAAGAGCATATCTGCAGTAACGTTCAGTGGATACTTGTAGAGAAAAAGAACAGATTGTCCAGCAAATGTCCTATCTAAAATCAGACTAAGAGACTTTGCAACAGATGAATGTCATATGCAATGAACAAAGGCATGATCTCAGAGATGTACTTTTGAAAAACTGCAAGAAGGACTTGGAGGGAGACACAATTCACCGGCATCACAAGCAACAAAAAGGGTTCTAGTGGTTTTTGTTTACAAAAAAGTTTTTTGACAGAAAGCCTAAGGAGAGAAGACTGAATAGGAGGAACATGCAGTAAAGAACAACTTTGGATGTGACAAACTCCAACAAAGTCCCACTGCTTTTTTTAAGAAAGAAATTACTAAGGGATTAAGCTCACCCTTGAAAATACATTAACAGATGAGTAAATCAAAATAGCTTGAAGAGTACCTACACTGAGAATGAATTACTTCTACAAGATTAAAGATCATATTCATCTGATGCCTCAGAAATAACTATAAGCTTAGTAATGACTTACAACTATAAGCACACATAAATTCTGTTTATTTTGTATTTGCTTGTTTGCATTTTTTTTCAATTGGGGATTTCCATGTTTCTAAATCAGCACCATGAAAAAAGAAGCTACAGCAGAAGTTTTCTATGTTTTCAAAATATTTAAGAAGGCAGAAATGGATGGAATAGAAGATTAAACAATAAAACAAAACAAGTTCTCTCTCCATGTGAGTAAAAAAGGTACTTTTCTAAGTAAGGCTCAGAAAAAGAACCTAGGAATTCACAGACAATAACACTCTAAGTTGTGATATAAATGCCAGCATCATTGTTCAGACATGGAGATAAATACTCTTTGTCCAAACCCTGGGAAACCTCTTGAACATTTTAGACTGAGACCTCTATAGTGGTATCACATCCTTTTATCTACAGAGTTTTTTGGGGTGTCTTTTATGCTTTTTTCTGAAATACCAGAGGAAGCATTCTGGACATGTTGGTGCAATTAATTACGGACTAGGAAAGGATTATGGGTGTATTTACAGTTTTTACTGTAAAAAGACTGAAGGAAAGGACATTCGTTAGCTAAGGGAAGTATAGACGTTTAAACTGTAGTTCACAACTGAGACAGTACCAAATACCTGTGTGCATCAGTGTACTGAGAAATACTATACTGCTAGTCCAAAGATTTTTTCACTCCACCTATTTAAAAAGAAATACGCATTGAAGTCTTTAAAATAAGTAGAGTTCCTGAATGGAACCAATGGGTACATCCTTAAGTGTGAGGAAAAATGATGACAATGGTGAGTGAAGATGCTATAAGAAGTGTATTTAGAGCACACAGGACTCTTATTTCACAGCTCAACTATTTGTAAAAACTCAAAATATACACTTCAAAGAGAAACACTACAACAGTACCTTGGCAAGTGAATTTTTTAGAAGGAGTTGTGAGAAGAAGTTTATCTGCCATTTCTCCAGGACCAGCACAACGTGCAATACCAGGCTCTTTGTATTCCGATTTTACCCAGTCAGATAGCCATTGCATGTTACAGTCACAATAAAGAGGATTTGCTCCAATAGCCCTGTCAAAAACAGACAAATAAAAAGGGAATAAAGTTTTAAATGGTTGCTTTTAAAAAGAGAAGCCAGAAAACAGGTTGGCAAAAACTCCTTTCAAACCACAAATCTGCCCTACCTCCATGAAATGGACCATAAGAGCATGAAGTGTCTGGATCTGGGTTCTAAATCAAGAAGTGACAGATTTAGAAGTAAACTTTGTCCAGGAACCTAGCTATTCTTAGCTGCATTATGTGTGAACTTTGGACAGCTAATACTAACTAGCTCTGTTTCACTGTTGGTATTTAATGGCCAAGATCTGCATAAGCAGAATGAAACTGATACTGGGAAATTAAGTTAGCAAGAATAAAGTATTTTCTCCAAAGCAGCCAAGGCAACCCCACAGAATTCCACCCTGATATTTTTCCTTTTCAGTTTATGGCTCCCAGGCTAGTACAAACCATCTGTTTCTAGGCTTCCAAATTTGATTTAATTATTTCCTCTTTGGAGCTCTCCCACTGAACTCACAGCTATGTGCGGAATTCCGTAAGAAGTCTCTGCTGTATAAGTAAATAAAACTACATTATCCTAGCTTTGTGGTAGTTACATAAGAACTGCCTTGTTATGAATGCAAATAAATTTATTTAAATAAATATGATTTGTTTTAAAATTAAAAATAATTTAGCTAGAGATTTTGAAAATTTATTTCTGTAAAGGCTTTTTAAATATCTATTTTCTCTGCTAGAAACTATAAATACTCTTAAAATTTGGAGGATAGAAGCATTGTGCTATTCTATAAAGTTGTACTGCTTTTAAGAAATACAATAATCATGTAAGTTTCAACACATAATCTTGACATCTGCACAAACTGTCTAATAACAGTATTAGAACGTTCTCCTTCTCCAGATGTTTCAGTACTTTCATGCAGATTTTTCCATCACTTTGGATCAATGGGTCTTCCAGTGACAGAAGAAAACCTTTGGCAGCCAAAGGCCATAGAAACTACCACTGATGAAACACTCTCTTCTGCCACACTAAGCAGGAAGCCCTCTCTTAATTATTGCTACATACTTCCAGCTGAACACAAAAAACCATACATACTGTTCAGTCAGGCTTAAGTCAGAGCAGTAACAAAAATCAGGGCTAGTGATAGGGAACTTCCCATGCAAAGAGAAACACCAAGAATTTGTCCACTCCATATATGCAAGAGTGAATGTCAGCCTGAACTGAGATAACACAACTGCTCTGCTAAAATCAAAATGTTAGCAAGGATAACTGGCAGACTCAGGGGTGGGGGTGGGGGAAATAACAACAACAATAATCAAATCTATGTAAGTTTTACTGATATTTCATTCAGATAAGCTAGTTTAATAGTAATGTTTGAATAAATTATCAATGACAAAGTTTAATCAGCATCATTAAGTTTCTGAGAAATGGTAAATTAAATGCAAATGTCCAATACTGAACTAAAAACAGATAATTAAGTTTTTAACAACTGCAGCTGTTCAGAAACATAAACCCCAGCTATATATGAAGGCACTAGTCAACTTCTCAATTGCAAGCAAGGATTTAATAACTATTCATAAACACAATGAGGTTGACAGGTAAGTAACTTTTTCTAATGTAAGTTTCCCACTGAAAATTAAAATCAAGACAAGTATTGCCTAAAATCATGCTCTGAAAGCAGATGTCATGTATTTAATGTCAATTTAGCACACATCAACACAGAATAATTTCGGGCACTCTGGAGGTCATCTAATCTCACCTACTGCGCAAAGCAGGGCTCACTTCAAAGTTGCTCAGTGCTGTGTCCAGCTGAGCTCTGAAAATCTCAGGGATGGAGATACTTCCACTTCTTTGGGCAACCTGTTCCAAAGCTGAACCACCCTCACAGTGAAGAATTTTCCTTTATGTTCTATCAAACTTCCCTTGTTGCTGCTTGTGACTGTTGACTCCTATTCTTCACTGCGTGCTTCCGAGAAAAACCTGTCTTCATCATTGCTGTAATCCACTTGGTGGCTTAAAGACTATTAGGTCCCTCCTTAGCATCTTGTCACAGCTCATCTGATCCAGCCACCTTCCAACCTTGCTTGCCCCTGACCTGGATTTGCTCTGGTTCATACACATTTGCTTTGTACTTGAGAAACTGAACACATATTCCAGATGTGGCTTTAGGAGGGCCAAGCAGAAGGGAGTGACCACTATGCTCAATCACCTGGCTGCTTTCTTTCTAATTCAGCCCAGAGAGTCTTTAGCTTTCATTGTCATAAGGGCATATGGCAGTTTGCTGCCCACCAGGAGTTTTCCCTGCTGAGCTGCTACCTCTCTGGCCAGTCCGCAGACTCTACCAATGCATGAGCTTGTTCTAGGGCAGTCCTTTGCCTTCTGTCTTTGTTCAAGTACATGAAATTTGCTAAACATAACAAAAAATAAGTTATCATCTGAATACTCACAGGTGTGATAATGCTGAAAGATCATTAAAAGCTCCTTCAGGAACAACAGAAATATCATTGCCATGTAAAGACCTTAAAAAGAAAATAAACAGAATAAAATATATACATAAAAATCAGTGGGTTATATTTGAAAATTTCATCTTTGATGAATGGATTTCAACTTTTCACATTCTTTTTCTTCCAATTCTTCAGTGTTTCCATCTGTTTGTTTGGTATGGTTGTGTTTGGTTTTTTTAAAGCTCTGACAGCCTACACATCATATAATTTGTTCATCCTACGTTTTCATAAGAAATGTTAATAACATGATTATTTTTAAGTGGAAAGAATAAAGGTGAGTAAAAGTAGGCACACTTCTCTAAAGTACTGATTGGATTTAGGGATAGCAGACAAGTTATATTTCTGATTTTTTCAGCAGTTCCCTGAAATCCCATTAATTACGTTCACACTTTTTTTTAATCTTTGATGGACTGATGAAAAATACAGGCATTGACTTTTCATCAATGTAAGTATTAAGGTTATTGCCCTAATATGATAGTAAAGTTAAAGAACTAAAGACTTATTAAACATCAATACTAGGAATAGTGTTCTCCCTCCTGTAGCAAACCTGAAAAGAATATCTCTCCTTTTCTATAAATTCATTCATTCACATGTATATCTAACACATGTAGAATTATGGTTCTTGAAATTATTCATATTTATATAAAATAACTGAAGTTATGTGTGCACACTTAAATAATGCCATGCTTGAGACATTTAATCCAACTAAGCTATTAAATGATTATAAACTACCCAAATAGAGGCAAAAATTACCTCTTTTTGAGGGGGCTTTTGAGAAAGAATTTTTGCAGGTTTTTTTCCTTAATGACAAACCAAAGCTGTAAACTAGACTGACTGTTCTGTATTTTCCTTTGTCTCTTTCTGTGCCCTTACAACCATGTTTTTCTGAGTGGTAAACCAGAAAGTTTTCTTGGAACTAAAATTTAATATTATTGATTTTCGATAATTCACCATGATGTAATGGCTTTGGAAATACTCCCATATTAAATGGAACAAGAAAAAAATAAATCTATTGTTGGAATAAAAAGATTCAAAATTCAACTGCAAAACCCCCTCGTATATATGAGAAATTTATGCATATGGCATTTCTGTTATACTTTAATGCTTACAACAAGGGAGAACATAACACAAAAAAGAAATACAGCCAGGATGAAAAAGCAGAAAACTACAAAGTATAAGTCTGTATATACAATGTTGTCAAGGTTCACATAACTTCTTGTACAGCATTTTGAGCGTATACTTCCTCAGAATAAAGCCACTTAGATTTTTAAGGCTATGTAACTATTACTTCTCAGACACTTGGTAGGGTTTAACTGCCTACAGATTTGCTATCTGCTGTACAAAACAAAAAAAAAATAATCTGGAAAATAGCAATGGTTAAAAAATAATACTTACAACAACCTAAGTGATTTCAACCCATCAAAAGTCCGTGCAGGGATACACCTCAGACGGTTGTAACTCAGAATTCTGAAAATATATAAAATACTGTCAGCAAGTATATCAACCATTCAGTAAACAATGCAGAGCATGACCAAACCCAGCTTTTGCACACATAGCTAGTTAGGAAACAAGTTATTTTACAGCCTCCAAAACAAGCAAGCTTTAATACCAACTAAATGCCCTTTCTTTCCAAGACAAATAAAAAACCAACACCAAAACCAAAAACCAACAAGAAACAACAACAGACTGTAATGCTTCCAAAGAGTCACTGTTACATGTTTAAACTTACAAGGTGAGCAGCTGAGTCATGTTGCTGAAGCTCTGATTAGAAAGAGTGCTGATTCTGTTGTTACTTAAATCTCTATAAAAAATAAATTCAGAAATTCAGACCTTAAAATGACTGCCTCAGTCCTGAAACACTGGAAGTTAAACTGACAGACACATTATTTTTGTTAGTAGAAGCAGTATCATCACTATCAATATTTAAAGCAGCACATACTTTTATTTTACATGCCATATACAAGCCCAGTGAGTGTTTAGCTTGATCAATGAAAAGCATTTTCATTTCAACACAGATGAAAAAGCAGCACAATGCATTCTTGTACAACAGCAATGTCCATCATGCTACTGAGTTAATAATGTAATCCTACATGAACCCAAGTATAGAAATGAAAGTGGTGTCTTAAAAGTAGAAATCATTCTAGTTGTGTCCCTAATGACACCTATGTAAATATCATGTGGTGCTGTACTTAACACTGATATGCTGAAGACATCAAAGCCCAGAGCTATTATTATAAAGAATACTATCTAAGATTTATAGAGAAAGCCTTAACATCTTTCTTGGTTTTCAATATTCTGAATAAAATCTTAAGCATAAGTATGATGGAAACTGGAGTGGTATGCTGGTAGCTTCAAAGAAGCTTTGAAGAAGCTGTATTAAATGTGAATAGTGCTTGTTCTTTATTCCCATATTGTGCTTTAGTTTTCTTTTTATGTCTACTATTTCACTATTGTTTACTGTATTCTGTGGTGTAATACAGCATTGGTTTCTGAGAAGACCTTGATATTTTAACTTCAGAGTACTGTTAAATAGCTATGCAAGATACATACTTCTCCTCTTAAAATTTCATGAAAGCATGTAAGACAACTGACTCATAATAATAAACATATTGGGCAAGTATAACAGAGCAATCTATTCAAAAGAGAAAGAAAAAGTTAGAAATAAACAATTTCCTTTGTTAATCTGAAACTCTGGAGACTTGTGTGTAATTTCTTATTTGGCCACAGAAGAACTATGCATATGCATAGTATTGTAGTTTTCCAAGCACAGCTGAGGAACATTCTCAACTTTGTAACAGCAGTTTGAAAATACATTCAGAAGAGATTACAAAAATGTGCCCGACAGGTCTGATAGAGACTGTTAATACTGGTTTCATTTGCATTTTATTTACTGTTTATCTATTATATATTGTGTTACATTTGTCTGCTAGCTAATTTGTATATATTTTCTAATTAGGAAGAGGAAAAGGTTTTTTCTGATTTCTGGCTGTGTTTGTCACGAATACACCAAGAGTATTCCATCTTTGTGATGGAAGCCTTGACACTATGCTTCATCTTTAGACATATATCTAGTCTCCACTGATACTGTCCAGTCAATACACAGTCCAGTCAATACCCTTGCTTCTTTTATGGAGGTTCCAAAGTTTGCATTTTCTGTGTGCTGCAAGTTATAACTTCCCAAAACAACCCACCAAGATTTCCGATAGGTTCTACACTTGAGAATATTGCAAGGGATTTTTCCCTGACATTATTTGCAAAATACAAAAGCTTTGGAAAGTTGTTTTTTCTAAATTTGTGACCGTGACCACTTTTGTCTAGCATGAGGTAAATAAAGGAAATCAAGATCTTGTTTTTGAATGCCAAACCATTTTCAGGTTTTGCAGAAAAGCTCTAAACCCAGTCAAAAAGAAATTTAAGGGATTTTGTTACTCCTGTCCACTTTTTATTCTTACTATAATGAAACCACAAACTGCTTTCAGAATGTTACACAGTTCAACCTCAGCCAGTATAAATTTTTGTAGTCCTAACAAAAGCCATGGAATTACAGCCACTTGCATCTACATTCTTCCTGTTTCTCTTGCTGTACTCTTACAAGGTACATAAAGAGGTAATAAATTTTAGAGTAGCTAGTGATCTGCCTCAGATCACAGAGTGAGTCATCAAGAGTTGGCAATAAGGCGTACTAGACAAGTGACAAGCCTTCTTCTACAGTCATTAAAGCATGTAGTGTGGGAGAAACAGAAGGGGTTCCATTGAAGTGTTAGAAGAGCTGTCTGCGCTATTCCTATGTGAAGCACACCACTGAGCAAAGTATATAACAGAATATTTCTTTTGTAAATTAAATGATTCTAGTGCCTTTATGGAGTTGGGTACAAAATGCTGTATTACCCTAACACCTTACCCTAATTACCCTAAATCACTAAGTTAGGTAAAAGATCTTACCTATCTTTTCAGGTTAACTATAATTTCTGGTTATTTACTTTATGATGTAATCACTGCAATGAAATACCCCTGTTTATAAAGCTGGAGAGGGACTCTTCATCAAGGACTGCAGCGATAGGACAAGGGGTAATGGGTTCAAACTAAAACAGGGGAAGATCAGGTTAGATATAAGGAAGAAGTTCTTTACTGTGAGGTGGTGAGGCACTGGAACGGGTTGCCCAAGGAAGTTGTGGATGCTCCATCCCTGGCAGCGTTCAAGGCCAGGTTGGACAGAGCCTTGGGCAACACGGTCTAGGGTGAGGTGTCCCTGCTCATGGCAGGCGGGTTGGAACTAGGTGATCTCAAGGTCCTTTCCAACCCTTACCATTCTATGATTCTATGACCAAGTGTATTATACATAAGATGTGATAAGTAGAATAAAATATTCTCTGTTATAAATTGTGGTTAGGTACAATATTTGCTAAAAGATTTTTTTTTTTTTTTTGTTATAACTAAACCCAGGTATAATGAAGTAGGATATTTTGCTTTGTTTTTCATTGCAGTAGAGACTGTTACTCTAAAACTACTTACATGAGTGTCAAATGCTTGTAGTAGGAAAGCTCTTTTGGAACAAGGGTAAACTGATTTCCATCCAAATAACTAAAATAGAAAAATAAAACATAGAACATAAGTTTTTCATTAAAGCAGACGCATCTTCATGCACTAATCTTAGAATCCAACAGCAAAGTTAATAACAAATTAATGCATACTATTTCTGTTTTATAAGAAACCTTTCTTAGAAATTTTGGTTTTTAGAGACACAAGTGAGGACCTGTAGCCTAAGATCCAAATGCTATTGTATGAGATATTATGATAATTATGAAGTAACAGTAATAACAGCCAACTCTTACACAGTACTTCCTATTATTTCATAAAGACTGAAAAATGATGCCTTTATCATAGCTGTTTCACACACCCCTGTAGAGGTAAAAAGCAAATCTGACTTCTGCAAGTCACTTTAAGTGTGGGTTTTGAGCTATTGTAAATAGGAGCAAACCCTGACATTGTAGAGCTAGTCATTTACAGTAGAAATAGCAAGGGCTGGTCCCAGTTCTAACACCAAATTAATTTGTCATGCCTGCACTTTGGGTCACCTTCCCTAATTTCTCCCTGTCTATTCCATAGTATATCAGGCATGACATACTACAAACCTCTTCCTACAGAGTATGTTAGGGACTAAAACCAGTAATCAATTACCCTTCACTAGGAAAGTAGTGTTTTTTCTGTAGGTTTACAGCTCCTGTATTACATTGCTTGCTTCTTCCTCCATGATAATAATTCTCAATAACAGGCTTGTTATCCTTAGAGTTAACAGGTACCGTCACCAGACTCTTATCAGCACCTGAGTTACAGGCAAAAGAAGTCATCAAGCCTTGTCTAAAGAGCTTTGTGTGCAGTTAGTCATTGCAAACTGCAAGTGGAGGGGTTCTTCCTGCAACAAGGGCAAGTAGATTAGAGTTGATAAGAAAGTGCTGAATTTACCTGATCCTCTGAACAGGCAGTGTCTGAAACAGAAAGTGGCAGGAAGATTAAAGTCTCTTGTTTCTAAACTGGGGAAAATGATTTGATGGTGGTATTGTGGTGGTATTACTTGTGTCTCCTGGAAACCAAATAAAAACTACACCCTTGTTATCCCTATACAAAGAAGATATTTCAGCCATCCAAATACTTTGGGCACACTTGAGTTAAGAACAGCCTTTGTCAGAGACATTCTTAGATTAGTTATGAGCTTAATGTCTCTAAGTATGCTGCAGCATCTTTAGAAACTTTTGTCTTGACTAAATGGATAGGCTGAAACACAGTTAAACTGATATCCTTATATCTACATCTAATAAAAAAGCTTTTTCTTTTTTTTTTTTTCCCCTTGGACCTAACCTTCTGTAGGGCTGCTTGCCAAACCCAAACGTGTCTCAACAAGTTTCATGCTTACACTATGTTAATGGCATTACATAAGTGGTGGTGAAGAGAGCATGGGCTCATATACGTCATTATTAAAAAAGAAACCAACAACATTTTAACTTTTTGAAAAAGAGTTAGTATTCTGAGAAAATTCTTCTATTGACAGATAAATTAGGATATATTGCTTTAGCTTCATTAGAACTAAAGTACTGCAAGTATCCACTTGTCTGATAAAAATCCCTCCTTGTTCAAATGAAGCAACTATTAAGATATTTTATAAAACACATGAAGACTACATCTTGGAAGGGTTATGCATGCTAATGAACAAGAAGAATCAATCAGTATGCAACTGCTAACAGGAACCACCTTCATTATCCTTTTGAAAAATATGCTAAATTGCATGCTTAGACACTAATTAAAGCATACAAAACTGTACACAAGTGAGTTTTCAGTCACAGTCAGGGTTCCACTTGCAATTCCAAAAGTACCTCCCGTTAGCTACTTAATTTTATATTGCATTGATGCCCTTAAATTTCTTACACCAGACCATATTTAATTAAGTCAGTTTCTACTACAAAAAAACAAACAAAAAACCACCACTGAATCCTAATGAAGTAAGTTATAGGTTTATATATAGCTGTGTGCTAATTTGAGTTCTTAATAATTTCTCTTCATTAATGACTAAAGCTTTTTGGATGTTATTAAGCACCAAACTAGTAGTGGACATGTCTGAATCTTCTATATGATCCCAAATGGTGAAAGAATAAAACTGTTTTAGTGACTTAAGATACACAGTTATGATGTCTTCTGAAAAAAACACAACATTAATCAGTTGTTATGAAGCAGTAGTAATTTATTTGCCATATGTAACACAAAAATTATTGTCAATAACTTCTATTTCTTTCAATCTTGTGACCTATCTTATCAAGATTCAAAACAGACTAATAACCCAATTTTTAGGTTTATTTTCCCTTTCATAATGCATAAAAATCAACTCATCTAGTCTTCTTCAGTTATTGTCTTCAAACAATATGTGAGGTAGGAAGCTCTTTTTTGTATCAATGTTACTGTCCATCTGCATATTCATATGATACCTTTTCATAAAGAGCAATCTTACCATTTCTCTCATATAAAAAGTATAAAATTAATAGATAAATATA